>NC_134483.1:517302403-517372403 GCF_040206685.1 Ascaphus truei | reverse complement strand
TGCGGAGTGGCGGACGCCATCTTGGTCTGGCGGACAGACCTCACAGCATCACGGAGTGTCGGCGAAAGGCTGGAGCAACACTGAGTACCTGTGTGGAGTGGTGTGGTCACCGTAGTGACCGGAAGATATCTTTAATCAGCAAGTGCACCTACACCGGTCATCAGGCGCTGATCCCGCCTCCCACTAACTAATTGGGGGCACCAGTGTGCCAGTGTACTATGCTGTACAGACACTAGTTACAGGACATACTCCTAGGGAGAGTGGCCGAGCCACCTGTGTACAGGACATTATACCGAACAAGGTGTGGCTGAGCCACTGTGTGTGTGTTTCACATGATGTGAGATATATATATATAGAGTATAAGGGTTATGATGTGTCATGTATATTCTATAATCGTGCGTTACATATTGCAATAGTAAAAGGTTGCCCGTTGCACAAACCGTTGTATGTTTCTTACTCAGGGCAGATTCTCTAATATGGGGATCCTGGGTAAGTGGAGGCGCTGCACCATGATAGTTAAGGGTATGACCCCAGGCTCTCCCATGGCGGAGGCTCAGAGCTCCTGAACCTACAGGTATATACAGTACACCAGTAGTTCCTTTCAATCCAGGATTCACAAAAAGGGCTACATTTGGAGGCGCTGCTGAGATACTTAGACCTGGGGTGCCCCCTCAATTTTTTGTTCGTATTGTGCAACCAAAACCCATCATGTCGGTGCCCTCGGCGCTCGAGGTGCGCAAGTGGGCCCAGCGGCGCGGGATTCCCCTAAATCGTGCTTTCGCGCTGGGCCATGTTCCCGCCACAATCTCGTTAGGTACAGTGACCGAGCAAGTCCGCAAACTCCCGCTCCTGGACAATGCCCAAGTACAAGATCATTTTTATGACCGCGACCAGGCCTGGCGCCGGGTCTTGTATGCCACTGAACAAGATATATGCCCAGAGGCCTTGCCCCGTATACTGCTGCTGCCCGAGGCCCCGGGGGTGCGCTGCCCCATAGTCCAGGCGGACGCCCCTGCGCCCCTGGCCACTTCCACCCCACAGAGAGAGCATACAGCCGCAGTAGGTGCTGCGACTGGGGTCACAGACCATTCCCCTGACCGTGGCCTGCAACCGCGCTGGCCAGCAGCCCTGAACCTAGGCTCCTCGGCCACCCCGCCAGGCCTGCGGTCCGGCCTCAACCGACTTAGCTTATCCAGACTAGACACTTACCCCGCAGTCGGGATAGCCTACCGGGAGACACCTCTATTCCCGCGATAGCAGCCGCTCTCCACAACACAACCCAGTCGCTCCAGTATAGGAAGTTAAAGGCCTTCTCCGGCGAGAAACCCACGCCCCAAGGGGAAGTAGGGATAGAGGACTGGTTGGATCACACAGAACAAGTGCTGCCTGAATGGACTTGCACGGACGCGGTCCGGAGACAACGCATCGTTGAGTGCTTGCGGCCCCCCGCGTCCCACATGGTGCACTACTACTGAGATGACAATCCGGAAGCTGATGCAGCAGATCTCATCTACTGTCTGACAAAGGCGTATGGGGCTCCGGTGGATACTTATGCGTTGATGGCCAAATTTCACGCGTTAGCCCAGAAGGAAGGGGAAATGGTATCCGACTTCCTCAGGCGGCTACACCTGGACTTATGGAACCTGGTGAGGAAGGGCGTGGTGCCAAGGATAGAAGCTAATGGACTGCGCACCACTCAGCTGTTGAGGGGGCTCCTGCCCCTACACCCCGTGTCGGTACGGGTTAGTAGCTGTCTAACTCCCGGGCAAGCTTTATCGTTTCACGACCTAATGGATCGGGTCCAAGCGCACAAGACGGTGTTGTTAGGACGTGACCTGGCTCCGGGGAGAAAGCCCCCGCCCGGCAGTAAGGAGGTCAAGAAAGTGGAACCCAAGGCCGACGGACCTGAACCTGGAGACCTCGATCCCGACCACGAGGACGCCAGCACGCCAGTGGCGCCCCGCCCTCGTCTCTCGACTGGGCGAAGCTCACCAAACGGGAAAAGCGAGAATTACCTCAGCCAGATTCAGTGCTACGCGTGCGGGAAGATGGGACATCTGCGTGCCCGTTGCCCCACCTTACGGAAACCGGCCTCCCGGCCCGTGCAGTCAATGCCGTGCAAGACTCTGAAGGGTGGAGGAACGTCGCCGCCATCCCCAAGCAGCCGGATCGGCCCTGCCGCCATCATTCGGGTAGTTATCGAAGGCATCTACGCCGCCGCATTACTGGACACGGGATCTCAGGTGACCATCGTATACCGGCCCTTCTATGATCAACACCTCCATCGATTACCGTTACTCTCTGCGGATGCCTTGCGACTGAGGGGATTGAGTCATGAGGATTACCCCATAGACGGCGTAGTAAAGGTGCAGTTAGACATTCCACAGCTGAACACTGGTAAACATCATCCCATGGAAGTGGAGGCCCTAGTGTGCCCTGAACCGCAGGATCACCCCAGTGCACCGATCATCTTGGGCACTAACGCTGACATTGTGCGCGCGGTGTTCCGCATGTATTTGCAAGAGGCGGGAGAAGCCCCGTTGCTGGCCCTGGCCGACTGCCCTGCTCTCCAAGAGGTCAGCGGGAAAATAGCGACAGAAGAAGAGCATGGGATGCTCTATATTCAAGAGTGGGGACTGACTCAAATTCCCCCGGGGGAAGGAAGGATGATGGTCACCGCATGCCACTACCCGGATCGACGCCCGGAGGATCAGCTCTTCTCCTTAGAAAGTGTGGCCCAGGATGAGCACCGGCTGGGCTACGAAGTGTTGGCCTCCGTAAAGAAGTGGCCTGGAAAAATCCCTGAGCGCACCTGGGTATACTTGCAAAATATCTCCCCATATCCCATGAGCATTGATCGACGCCAGCCACTAGGCAGAATATACCCCGTGACTCCCGAAGAGAAGAGCGTAACGGGGCGACCCCATAACTATGGTCATACCTCTGGATCCGGCTAGAATTTGACTTAGGGGATTCTCCGCTCCCCGAGGAGTGGAGGGAAAGGCTGCGGATCGAGTTACAAAAACGCCAACAGGTGTTCTCCACCAGTGACATGGATGTGGGATGCAGCCGCAGTGCCCGCCACACCATCCGAATGAGTGATGCTACTCCCTTCCGGGAACGTTCTCGACGACTCGCCCCCCGGGACGTAGACGAAGTGAGAAGGTTAATCGCCGAAATGGAGAGGGCTGGGATCGTGCAAGGGTCCCGGAGTCCTTACGCCTCGCCCATTGTGGTAGTCCGCAAGAAGAACGGGACCGTACGCTTATGCGTGGACTACCGAACACTGAATAACCGCACCATTCCCGATCAATACACGCTGCCCCGAATCAAAGATTTATTGAACGCTCTGACGGGAAGTACTTGATTCAGTGTACTCGACCTCCGGTCGGGGTATTACCAGGTACCCATGGGGCAGGAGGACCAAGAAAAGACGGCCTTCATCTGCCCCGTGGGGTTTTATCAGTTCACTCGCATGCCGCAAGGGATCTGCGGGGCACCCGCCACGTTCCAGCGATTAATGGAAAAAACTCTCGGAGACCTGAACCCGCAAGAATGCCTGGTGTACCTGGACGATATTATAGTGTTTGGGCGGACTCTAGAAGAACACTCCAAGAGACTAATGAAGGTGTTGGATAGGCTTCAGGGGGAAGGCCTCAAACTATCTCTGGACAAATGTAAATTCTGTCGGTCCTCTGTGACGTATGTGGGCCACATCGTATCGGCTGAAGGGGTGTCCACCGATCCTGGGAAGATAGAAGCGGTGGTGAACTGGCCTAGGCCTCAAAATATTCAAGAGCTGCGGTCGTTTTTGGGATTTTGTGGCTATTATCGGCGGTTCGTGGAAGGCTACTCTAGCAAAGCAAAGCGGCTGAACGATCTTCTAAGGGTGTACCCAGGGGAAACCGAGAGGAAGGGGGTCACGGCGCAGACGCCCTTTGGGGAGAAATGGACCCCAGAATGTGAACAGGCCTTCCTGAATTTAAAGACTAGCCTCACTCAGGCTCCAGTCTTGGCCTATGCGGATCCAGAACGGGAATATGTCCTACATGTCGATGCTAGCCTTAGCGGGCTGGGAGCGGTATTGCATCAGAAGTATGAGACCGGGCTACGTCCTGTGGCCTATGCGAGCCGAAGCTTGACTCTTAGTGAGCAGAACTATCCGGTCCACAAACTGGAATTCTTGGCCCTAAAATGGGCCGTGGTGGACAAGCTGCATGACTACCTGTATGGGGTGCAGTTCGAAGTACGTACGGACAACAACCCCATGACCTATATAAATACATCAGTCAAATTGGATGCCACTGGACACCGTTGGTTAGCTGCCCTGGCCAACTATAGGTTCAACCTCAAATACAAACCCGGACCCACCAACATAGGTGCCGACGCTCTATCGCGTCGACCTGGCCTTCAGGCTACCCCTGATGAAGAGGTGTGGGAAGAGATACCGTGCCCCGGGATTCGTGCTCTCTGTTCCGTGGCTGCGATAGTCGACAATCAGGTTGCATTCTCGGAATTACGGGTTGCTGACTCGTTTGGATGCCATTCACGAGCCATTCCTCGGGCCTATCAAGGTCGAGAAGGGATGAATATCACGGAAGACAATATCATCTCATGGAGGGATCTAGTGCATTACCAAACTCAAGACCCCATAGTGGAGATGGCTCGTCAAGCGGTACAACGAGATGATCCTTCTATACTGAAGCAAGCCCCCAAGAACTTGGTGAAACTCCTGTTGAACGAGTTTGGGAAGTTCGAAATGGACAATTGTTTGTTATATCGGGTGATACCATATCATAACCACCCCGATCGGCGTCAGCTGTTTCTACCGGAACGCTTGAGGACCTTAGTCCTTCGGGCCCTTCACGATGACCATGGCCATTTGGGCATTGATAAGACATATGGGCTGCTACAGGATAGGTTCTACTGGCCTAGGATGAGGGAGTCCATGGAGCAGCATTGTCGAAGGTGTACCCGCTGCCTACAAAGAAAGACACTGCCCACCAGGGCAGCTCCCATGGCACATTTGAAAAGTTCGGGTCCCATGGATCTGGTGTGTATGGATTTTCTCTGTATTGAGCCCGACAGTCGGGGCGTTAGTAATGTTCTCGTGATCACTGACCACTACACCAGGTACGCCCAAGCGTTCCCTACGAAAGATCAGAAGGCCGTAACGGTGGCCCGAGTCCTGTGGGAGAAGTATTTCATTCATTATGGATTACCAAATCGTCTTCACTCTGATCAGGGCAGGGACTTTGAGAGTACACTGATAAAGGAACTGCTCACATTACTAAACATTGCCAAGTCGCGGACTACCCCGTACCACCCCGAAGGGGATGCGTTGCCCGAACGGTTCAATCGCACCTTGTTAGACATGTTGGGGACACTGACAAGCCCACAAAAGACGGAGTGGAGTAAGCACGTCGAAGCGTTGGTGCATGCGTATAATTGTACCCGGCATGAGTCCACTGGGTACACCCCATACTTTTTGATGTTCGGAAGGGAAGCCCGGTTACCGGTGGATGTGCGACTACGGATATCTACCGATGGGGTATCCAATAGGACGCATTTTCGATATGTACAGCGACTGAGGGACAGTTTGCAGCTGGCTTATAAATTGGCTGAACGAACGGCAGCACAATTGAATGTGGGAAATAAAAGGCGCTACGATCACAAAGTACGTCACAAGGAAATTCACCCCGGGGATGCGGTCCTCTTACGCAACTTAGGTGTTCCTGGGAAACATAAATTGGCGGACCGGTGGCGAGAAGGTGTGTACGAGGTGGAGTCACAAATGCCTGGCCTTCCTGTGTATCGGATCAAGGACTCCGAAGGCCGCGTAAAAGTGTGGCATAGGAATCATCTACTTCCCATACCTCAAGTAGGGAACCATGAGTTAGAATTATCTGCTACGCCAATAGATGGAGAAGCTGAAACTCCAGAGGATGGCCTAGAGACTGTAAAAATTGCCACCTCTGAAGATCCGATGGAAGGAACCTCTCAAAGGGGCCTTCCGGCCGCGGGGGCATCTCCCGAAGGAGCTACGGGTAAAGAGCCTCTTGGCCCGAACATTGATAATCTGACTCCAGTGAGTCAGTCCCTAGATCCACAAAGCCCATGTTTCACACCCCAAAGAGACTTTAATAATGTTGAAAACCCCTCAAGGGTAGAGATGGAAATACCAGATGAAACTGGATACTCTGCAGAAGAAGCAGAGGAGAATCAACCTCAGCGAAGTCAAAGAACCAGTCAGCCCCCCATGCGAATGGCATACGATCAATTTGGGGCACCCCATTATGAGGCTCAGCAGTGGGCTCGGCATAGAATGCAAGCTATGGTGGTGCTGTTCAACGAAATGTGTAACCTGATCTAGGAAAGAGAGGGCGGTGTAAATAAGTTCACATATATGTTGATTAGGTAGTCCAGCGGGGTCGTTGGAATCTGGAGAGGGGAGAATGTAAGGATGTGTATACATATATATGTATGGTTCTGCGCTGTCACTGACATAGGAAGCGCCATACAGTACTGTTCTTTTGCCAGTAAGGTCACTGAGTAAGAGTCAGGCTGCGCATGCGCGAGGAAAGCGCGCGAACGGCAACCAATCTGGAGAGACTTTGGGGGTTGCACTCTGAACTCTGAACTGTGGGAGAGTCAGCTGAGGCTGGGGACCAATAGGGTGCGAGACTCTGTATAGAGGAAACAGGATGCGTGTGGGCGGTGGGACACACGAGTGAGAAGTGAAGGAGGAAGGTGGCGGAACCTCGTGTGCGCGAGCGGAGGGTCAGTGACCCTTCCGCTTAGGTGAGAGACATTCCCCAGCCCCCAGGAGCATTTCCCCTGTCATCGTAGGGTGCCGCTTTTGTAGGGACGGCCGTAGTAGTTAGGGACTCATCCTTTAGTGCGGTTCAGCTGCGGAGTGGCGGACGCCATCTTGGTCTGGCGGACAGACCTCACAGCATCACGGAGTGTCGGCGAAAGGCTGGAGCAACACTGAGTACCTGTGTGGAGTGGTGTGGTCACCGTAGTGACCGGAAGATATCTTTAATCAGCAAGTGCACCTACACCGGTCATCAGGCGCTGATCCCGCCTCCCACTAACTAATTGGGGGCACCAGTGTGCCAGTGTACTATGCTGTACAGACACTAGTTACAGGACATACTCCTAGGGAGAGTGGCAGAGCCACCTGTGTACAGGACATTATACCGAACAAGGTGTGGCTGAGCCACTGTGTGTGTGTTTCACATGATGTGAGATATATATATAGAGTATAAGGGTTATGATGTGTCATGTATATTCTATAATCGTGCGTTACATATTGCAATAGTAAAAGGTTGCCCGTTGCACAAACCGTTGTATGTTTCTTACTCAGGGCAGATTCTCTAATATGGGGATCCTGGGTAAGTGGAGGCGCTGCACCATGATAGTTAAGGGTATGACCCCAGGCTCTCCCATGGCGGAGGCTCAGAGCTCCTGAACCTACAGGTATATACAGTACACCAGTAGTTCCTTTCAATCCAGGATTCACAAAAAGGGCTACATTTGGAGGCGCTGCTGAGATACTTAGACCTGGGGTGCCCCCTCAATTTTTTGTTCGTATTGTGCAACCAAAACCCATCATGTCGGTGCCCTCGGCGCTCGAGGTGCGCAAGTGGGCCCAGCGGCGCGGGATTCCCCTAAATCGTGCTTTCGCGCTGGGCCATGTTCCCGCCACAATCTCGTTAGGTACAGTGACGGAGCAAGTCCGCAAACTCCCGCTCCTGGACAATGCCCAAGTACAAGATCATTTTTATGACCGCGACCAGGCCTGGCGCCGGGTCTTGTATGCCACTGAACAAGATATATGCCCAGAGGCCTTGCCCCGTATACTGCTGCTGCCCGAGGCCCCGGGGGTGCGCTGCCCCATAGTCCAGGTGGACGCCCCTGCGCCCCTGGCCACTTCCACCCCACAGAGAGAGCATACAGCCGCAGTAGGTGCTGCGACTGGGGTCACAGACCATTCCCCTGACCGTGGCCTGCAACCGCGCTGGCCAGCAGCCCTGAACCTAGGCTCCTCGGCCACCCCGCCAGGCCTGCGGTCCGGCCTCAACCGACTTAGCTTATCCAGACTAGACACTTACCCCGCAGTCGGGGATAGCCTACCGGGAGACACCTCTACTCCCGCGATAGCAGCCGCTCTCCACAACACAACCCAGTCGCTCCAGTATAGGAAGTTAAAGGCCTTCTCCGGCGAGAAACCCACGCCCCAAGGGGAAGTAGGGATAGAGGACTGGTTGGATCACACAGAACAAGTGCTGCCTGAATGGACTTGCACGGACGCGGTCCGGAGACAACGCATCGTTGAGTGCTTGCGGCCCCCCGCGTCCCACATGGTGCACTACTACCGAGATGACAATCCAGAAGCTGATGCAGCCGATCTCATCTACTGTCTGACAAAGGCGTATGGGGCTCCGGTGGATACTTATGCGTTGATGGCCAAATTTCACGCGTTAGCCCAGAAGGAAGGGGAAATGGTATCCGACTTCCTCAGGCGGCTACACCTGGACTTATGGAACCTGGTGAGGAAGGGCGTGGTGCCAAGGATAGAAGCTAATGGACTGCGCACCACTCAGCTGTTGAGGGGGCTCCTGCCCCTACACCCCGTGTCGGTACGGGTTAGTAGCTGTCTAACTCCCGGGCAAGCTTTATCGTTTCACGACCTAATGGATCGGGTCCAAGCGCACAAGACGGTGTTGTTAGGACGTGACCTGGCTCCGGGGAGAAAGCCCCCGCCCGGCAGTAAGGAGGTCAAGAAAGTGGAACCCAAGGCCGACGGACCTGAACCTGGAGACCTCGATCCCGACCACGAGGACGCCAGCACCCCAGTGGCGCCCCGCCCTCGTCTCTCGACTGGGCGAAGCTCACCAAACGGGAAAAGCGAGAATTACCTCAGCCAGATTCAGTGCTACGCGTGCGGGAAGATGGGACATCTGCGTGCCCGTTGCCCCACCTTACGGAAACCGGCCTCCCGGCCCGCGCAGTCAATGCCGTGCAAGACTCTGAAGGGTGGAGGAACGTCGCCGCCATCCCCAAGCAGCCGGATCGGCCCTGCCGCCATCATTCGGGTAGTTATCGAAGGCATCTACGCCGCCGCATTACTGGACACGGGATCTCAGGTGACCATCGTATACCGGCCCTTCTACGATCAACACCTCCATCGATTACCGTTACTCTCTGCGGATGCCTTGCGACTGAGGGGATTGAGTCATGAGGATTACCCCATAGACGGCGTAGTAAAGGTGCAGTTAGACATTCCACAGCTGAACACTGGTAAACATCATCCCATGGAAGTGGAGGCCCTAGTGTGCCCTGAACCGCAGGATCACCCCAGTGCACCGATCATCTTGGGCACTAACGCTGACATTGTGCGCGCGGTGTTCCGCATGTATTTGCAAGAGGCGGGAGAAGCCCCGTTGCTGGCCCTGGCCGACTGCCCTGCTCTCCAAGAGGTCAGCGGGAAAATAGCGACAGAAGAAGAGCATGGGATGCTCTATATTCAAGAGTGGGGACTGACTCAAATTCCCCCGGGGGAAGGAAGGATGATGGTCACCGCATGCCACTACCCGGATCGACGCCCGGAGGATCAGCTCTTCTCCTTAGAAAGTGTGGCCCAGGATGAGCACCGGCTGGGCTACGAAGTGTTGGCCTCCGTAAAGAAGTGGCCTGGAAAAATCCCTGAGCGCACCTGGGTATACTTGCAAAATATCTCCCCATATCCCATGAGCATTGATCGACGCCAGCCACTAGGCAGAATATACCCCGTGACTCCCGAAGAGAAGAGCGTAACGGGGCGACCCCATAACTATGGTCATACCTCTGGATCCGGCTAGAATTTGACTTAGGGGATTCTCCGCTCCCCGAGGAGTGGAGGGAAAGGCTGCGGATCGAGTTACAAAAACGCCAACAGGTGTTCTCCACCAGTGACATGGATGTGGGATGCAGCCGCAGTGCCCGCCACACCATCCGAATGAGTGATGCTACTCCCTTCCGGGAACGTTCTCGACGACTCGCCCCCCGGGACGTAGACGAAGTGAGAAGGTTAATCGCCGAAATGGAGAGGGCTGGGATCGTGCAAGGGTCCCGGAGTCCTTACGCCTCGCCCATTGTGGTAGTCCGCAAGAAGAACGGGACCGTACGCTTATGCGTGGACTACCGAACACTGAATAACCGCACCATTCCCGATCAATACACGCTGCCCCGAATCGAAGATTTATTGAACGCTCTGACGGGAAGTACTTGGTTCAGTGTACTCGACCTCCGGTCGGGGTATTACCAGGTACCCATGGGGCAGGAGGACCAAGAAAAGACGGCCTTCATCTGCCCCGTGGGGTTTTATCAGTTCACTCGCATGCCGCAAGGGATCTGCGGGGCACCCGCCACGTTCCAGCGATTAATGGAAAAAACTCTCGGAGACCTGAACCCGCAAGAATGCCTGGTGTACCTGGACGATATTATAGTGTTTGGGCGGACTCTAGAAGAACACTCCAAGAGACTAATGAAGGTGTTGGATAGGCTTCAGGGGGAAGGCCTCAAACTATCTCTGGACAAATGTAAATTCTGTCGGTCCTCTGTGACGTATGTGGGCCACATCGTATCGGCTGAAGGGGTGTCCACCGATCCTGGGAAGATAGAAGCGGTGGTGAACTGGCCTAGGCCTCAAAATATTCAAGAGCTGCGGTAGTTTTTGGGATTTTGTGGCTATTATCGGCGGTTCGTGGAAGGCTACTCTAGCAAAGCAAAGCGGCTGAACGATCTTCTAAGGGTGTACCCAGGGGAAACCGAGAGGAAGGGGGTCACGGCGCAGACGCCCTTTGGGGAGAAATGGACCCCAGAATGTGAACAGGCCTTCCTGAATTTAAAGACTAGCCTCACTCAGGCTCCAGTCTTGGCCTATGCGGATCCAGAACGGGAATATGTCCTACATGTCGATGCTAGCCTTAGCGGGCTGGGAGCGGTATTGCATCAGAAGTATGAGACCGGGCTACGTCCTGTGGCCTATGCGAGCCGAAGCTTGACTCTTAGTGAGCAGAACTATCCGGTCCACAAACTGGAATTCTTGGCCCTAAAATGGGCCGTGGTGGACAAGCTGCATGACTACCTGTATGGGGTGCAGTTCGAAGTACGTACGGACAACAACCCCATGACCTATATAAATACATCAGTCAAATTGGATGCCACTGGACACCGTTGGTTAGCTGCCCTGGCCAACTATAGGTTCAACCTCAAATACAAACCCGGACCCACCAACATAGGTGCCGACGCTCTACCGCGTCGACCTGGCCTTCAGGCTACCCCTGATGAAGAGGTGTGGGAAGAGATACCGTGCCCCGGGATTCGTGCTCTCTGTTCCGTGGCTGCGATAGTCGACAATCAGGTTGCATTCTCGGAATTACGGGTTGCTGACTCGTTGGGATGCCATTCACGAGCCATTCCTCAGGCCTATCAAGGTCGAGAAGGGATGAATATCACGGAAGACAATATCATCTCATGGAGGGATCTAGTGCATTACCAAACTCAAGACCCCATAGTGGAGATAGCTCGTCAAGCGGTACAACGAGATGATCCTTCTATACTGAAGCAAGCCCCCAAGAACTTGGTGAAACTCCTGTTGAACGAGTTTGGGAAGTTCGAAATGGACAATTGTTTGTTATATCGGGTGATACCATATCATAACCACCCCGATCGGCGTCAGCTGTTTCTACCGGAACGCTTGAGGACCTTAGTCCTTCGGGCCCTTCACGATGACCATGGCCATTTGGGCATTGATAAGACATATGGGCTGCTACAGGATAGGTTCTACAGGCCTAGGATGAGGGAGTCCGTGGAGCAGCATTTTCGAAGGTGTACCCGCTGCCTACAAAGAAAGACACTGCCCACCAGGGCAGCTCCCATGGCACATTTGAAAAGTTCGGGTCCCATGGATCTGGTGTGTATGGATTTTCTCTGTATTGAGCCCGACAGTCGGGGCGTTAGTAATGTTCTCGTGATCACTGACCACTACACCAGGTACGCCCAAGCGTTCCCTACGAAAGATCAGAAGGCCGTAACGGTGGCCCGAGTCCTGTGGGAGAAGTATTTCATTCATTATGGATTACCAAATCGTCTTCACTCTGATCAGGGCAGGGACTTTGAGAGTACACTGATAAAGGAACTGCTCACATTACTAAACATTGCCAAGTCGCGGACTACCCCGTACCACCCCGAAGGGGATGCGTTGCCCGAACGGTTCAATCGCACCTTGTTAGACATGTTGGGGACACTGACAAGCCCACAAAAGACGGAGTGGAGTAAGCACGTCGAAGCGTTGGTGCATGCGTATAATTGTCCCCGGCATGAGTCCACTGGGTACACCCCATACTTTTTGATGTTCGGAAGGGAAGCCCGGTTACCGGTGGATGTGCGACTACGGATATCTACCGATGGGGTATCCAATAGGACGCATTTTCGATATGTACAGCGACTGAGGGACAGTTTGCAGCTGGCTTATAAATTGGCTGAACGAACGGCAGCACAATTGAATGTGGGAAATAAAAGGCGCTACGATCACAAAGTACGTCACAAGGAAATTCACCCCAGGGATGCGGTCCTCTTACGCAACTTAGGTGTTCCTGGGAAACATAAATTGGCGGACCGGTGGCGAGAAGGTGTGTACGAGGTGGAGTCACAAATGCCTGGCCTTCCTGTGTATCGGATCAAGGACTCCGAAGGCCGCGTAAAAGTGTGGCATAGGAATCATCTACTTCCCATACCTCAAGTAGGGAACCATGAGTTAGAATTATCTGCTACGCCAATAGATGGAGAAGCTGAAACTCCAGAGGATGGCCTAGAGACTGTAAAAATTGCCACCTCTGAAGATCCGATGGAAGGAACCTCTCAAAGGGGCCTTCCGGCCGCGGGGGCATCTCCCGAAGGAGCTACGGGTAAAGAGCCTCTTGGCCCGAACATTGATAATCTGACTCCAGTGAGTCAGTCCCTAGATCCACAAAGCCCATGTTTCACACCCCAAAGAGACTTTAATAATGTTGAAAACCCCTCAAGGGTAGAGATGGAAATACCAGATGAAACTGGATACTCTGCAGAAGAAGCAGAGGAGAATCAACCTCAGCGAAGTCAAAGAACCAGTCAGCCCCCCATGCGAATGGCATACGATCAATTTGGGGCACCCCATTATGAGGCTCAGCAGTGGGCTCGGCATAGAATGCAAGCTATGGTGGTGCTGTTCAACGAAATGTGTAACCTGATCTAGGAAAGAGAGGGCGGTGTAAATAAGTTCACATATATGTTGATTAGGTAGTCCAGCGGGGTCGTTGGAATCTGGAGAGGGGAGAATGTAAGGATGTGTATACATATATATGTATGGTTCTGCGCTGTCACTGACATAGGAAGCGCCATACTGTTCTTTTGCCAGTAAGGTCACTGAGTAAGAGTCAGGCTGCGCATGCGCGAGGAAAGCGCGCGAACGGCAACCAATCTGGAGAGACTTTGGGGGTTGCACTCTGAACTCTGAACTGTGGGAGAGTCAGCTGAGGCTGGGGACCAATAGGGTGCGAGACTCTGTATAGAGGAAACAGGATGCGTGTGGGCGGTGGGACACAAGAGTGAGAAGTGAAGGAGGAAGGTGGCGGAACCTCGTGTGCGCAAGCGGAGGGTCAGTGACCCTTCCGCTTAGGTGAGAGACATTCCCCAGCCCCCAGGAGCATTTCCCCTGTCATCGTAGGGTGCCGCTTTTGTAGGGACGGCCGTAGTAGTTAGGGACCCATCCTTTAGTGCGGTTCAGCTGCGGAGTGGCGGACGCCATCTTGGTCTGGCGGACAGACCTCACAGCATCACGGAGTGTCGGCGAAAGGCTGGAGCAACACTGAGTACCTGTGTGGAGTGGTGTGGTCACCGTAGTGACCGGAAGGTATCTTTAATCAGCAAGTGCACCTACACCGGTCATCAGGCGCTGATCCCGCCTCCCACTAACTAATTGGGGGCACCAGTGTGCCAGTGTACTATGCTGTACAGACACTAGTTACAGGACATACTCCTAGGGAGAGTGGCAGAGCCACCTGTGTACAGGACATTATACCGAACAAGGTGTGGCTGAGCCACTGTGTGTGTGTTTCACATGATGTGAGATATATATATAAAGTATAAGGGTTATGATGTGTCATGTATATTCTATAATCGTGCGTTACATATTGCAATAGTAAAAGGTTGCCCGTTGCACAAACCGTTGTATGTTTCTTACTCAGGGCAGATTCTCTAATATGGGGATCCTGGGTAAGTGGAGGCGCTGCACCATGATAGTTAAGGGTATGACCCCAGGCTCTCCCATGGCGGAGGCTCAGATCTCCTGAACCTACAGGTATATACAGTACACCAGTAGTTCCTTTCAATCCAGGATTCACAAAAAGGGCTACAGTATATTGACCGTTAGGCCTATTAGTCACCTTTGCTAGTAGGACTAATGGCCTGTACAGTGGGGTATGGTTTGTTGGGGTGGGGTAGAGGAGGTGGGTTATGGGTGTAGATGCCCTGGTAGGGAGGTTAGCATTCCCAGGGGGTATTTAAAGGATGGTTAACCCATTTTTACGGTATTTCTATTAACCCCTTGGTTACCTTAGTGAGCATGAAGGAATGCATAATGCCTTCGTGGCCATTATGGGTTCCAAGGGGTTAATAAATTATTTTGAATTGTGAAGGAAGATTGCATCTTCATTAGTATCTGGCTAACATCCCCCAGCATTATTGCCAGGGTGTCTTGTCCCCACTAACGCTTCGCTAGCCATATGCAAATGAGGGGAATTACAGACATTGTTTTTTGCATATATATTGCTTTGTGAATCTCTGTTAAAGTCGAGTATCCAACTTAAAAGTGCTGTTCCAAATTAGATCTATTTCTTTACAAACCCCTTGGTGCCGTTGTATGCAATTGCTAGTTAAAATTCCTGATTTTGAGTATTTAGTAAACAACAACTAGAAACATACAGTAGAACTATATAAACTGACAATAGAAGGATCTTTTTGTTCACTTGAACTAGAAAGCATGTTAGAAAGCATGACCCCAGAAGAAGTTGCAAGACGAAACGCATTGGTTTTTTTTGACTGCTTGAGGCCACCGTACAACTCTTTGTTAACTCCGTGAGGATCCCACGAGCGAAGTAGGCAGGGGATTTCTGAACGCGGGTCCACAAGGAGCCCACATACCAGAGGGTTCCGGTCTATGGAGTAACAGTATCATGTGTTATCAGTGTTGATTTATTCACTGGGTCAATTTGCACATTTTATTGTATATTTAGTCATTTTGCGCCATAAACACTTGTTGGTTTAATTTGGTTACAATTGCAGTTTGGGAAACCGCTGGTGTTTGGGCAGCATTTTGATCACATCACTATATAACATATTTGTTGCACTTTATTTGTTGTTTCACTTATAACAGTACTACCGGCTACCCCGGTCTACAACACCTAATACACTTTTTAACCCTGGTTGCTCCCTACTATCCATCCTTAATCTCCTGCTCCAAAGTCCCTGTCCTGCAGCTATTTCCTAACGGGGATCCTAACTAAATCTGGCATCCCTAGCTTACATTCCTGCAGGGGACCATAAAATTGGAACAGAGATACAGGGAGACACATCAAGGCGCACACCTAGACCCAAGAGCTGACACTTCAGCCCTTGACTTATGGTTTGAGGGGCGGGCAGCCAGCCAGGCGTTACTATTATTAATGAAGACCGGCTATCCCCTACCATCACACAGGGTAATAAAGGAGAACAACACACAAGATAGCCAGGTGCACAAAGAAGAAAGCACATAATAGGTTGAAAACTCCTGATAAAAATAAAATATGATACTGTTTTTAGCAAAATGCTTGTAAGGAAAAAGAGTTTGATGAGTAACATCTGCTACTTGATAAAAAATATATAATTTTAAGAAGATGAGCATAAGATTGTTGTTTCCACCATTTATGATCCTCTTAGGCCTCTCTGTGGTGAGTCAAAACAAACTTTCTGTTCTTCATGAATCAGAATAAGGCTGTTCCCATAGGCTCCCTCTGCGTCTGGAAGTTCAGTGAATGCTTCTTCACATAGAGATTTACAGTGTTATTAATGAAGACCACATATTTACTAGCAGTAAAGTATACACTAGGTACTGTATTTTGAGCACTGTTTTCTTTCAACGTTTTAGGATGTAATCTGTGTAACCATGTTGAAATGTATTGCAATTGAAAAGTAATGTAGCAGCAGATTGCAGCAGTGCTATCTCAAATGTACCACTTTATTTCGGCTTGTGGAGTGAGCTACTTGGGGTGTTAATTTGCATATCTCTACCTAGGATCTGTGACTGCAGCTTAATCACTGTATGACATTTTACAATGAGGTAAATTAAAATGGTTTGGGTAACTGTTAAACACATGAAAATACACTGGTGTTTTATTTTTGCTGTATTTTGTATGGTGAAGAGTTATTATCATGTGTACTCACCATCACCTGATTGTGTCGAGTTTTCTACTACTACTATCAGGTTTACAATACAAAATCAGTAACAACTCAAACTCAACAGTCCAAATGCAAAGGAGAAAGCAAAGGTATTAAACACATTCTTTGCCTTTGTGTTTTCCAGGGAATAATCAATTTCAATTGTACAGCCGCAGGAGGAAGCCACAACCTCTATATTAATGAACAATGGTTAACTGAGGAAGAAGTCCATAGGCGGCTTGATAAAATTAAAGTAAATAAGGCAGCAGGCCCAGATGGCATACATCCAAGAGTTCTCAAGGTGTTAAGTTCAGTAATAGCCAAACCATTACATTTAATATTCAAGGACTCCATTTCCAAAGGCTCAGTACTACAAGATTGGCGTAAAGCAGATGTGGTGCCTATATTTAAAAAAGGAGCTAGATCACAACCGGGGAATTACAGACCTATAAGCCTAACTTCAATAGTGGGGAAGCTACTTGAAGGTTTTATACGGATAATATTCAGGAATACTAATGGAAAACAAAATTATTAGTAATAGTCAGCATGGATTTATGAAGGATAGATCATGCCAAAATTACCTCAGTTGTTTATTTGAGGAGGTAAGTAGGAAATTGGACCAGGGTAATGCAGTTGATGGGGTCTACTTAGATTTTGCAAAGGCTTTTGATACGGTTCCACACAAGAGGTTGGTGTACAAAATAAAGGAAATTGGACTAAGTAAAAATATATGCACCTGGATTGAAAACTGGTTGAAGGATAGACAACAGAGGGTTGTCATAAATGGAACTTTTTCAGGTTGGGCTAAAGTCGTGAGTGGAGTACCTCAGGGATCGGTACTGGGACCCCTGATTTTTAACTTGTTTATTAATGACATTGAGGTTGCCATAGAGATGTAAAGTCTCCACCTTTACTGATTACACTAAATTGTGTAAGGTAGTAGAATCAGAGCAGGATGTAATTTCTCTCCAGAAGGACTTGGAGAGACTGGAAACTTGGGCAGGTAAATGGCAGATGAGGTTTAATACAGATAAATGTAAGGTTTTGCATTTGGGAAGCAAGAATAAACAGGCAAATTACAAATTAAATGGGGATAAATTAGGGGAATCCTTGATGGAGAAGGATTTAGGAGCGCTCGTAGACAGTAGGCTTAACAATAGTGCCCAAAGTCATGCAGTAGCTGCAAAGGCAAACAAGATCTTATCTTGCATTTAACGGGCAAGGATGGAAGGGAAGTAAACATAATGATGCCCCTTTATAAAACATTAGTCAGACCACACTTTGAATATGGAGTACAATTTTGGGCACCACTCCTTAGAAAAGACATTATGGAACTAGAGAGTGCAGAGGACAGCCACCAAATTAATAATGGGGGTGGACAATCTAGATTATGAGGAGAGGCTAGCTAAATAAGATTTATTTACAGTAGAAAAGAGGCATCTAAGAGGGGATATGATAACTATATACAAATATATTCGGACACAGTACAAGGAGCTTTCAAAGAACTATTCATCCCTAGGGCAGTACTAAGGACTCAGGGTCATACCTTAAGGTTGAAGGAAAGGAGATTTCACCAGCAACAAAGGAAAGAGTTCTTTACAGTAAGGGCAGATAAATGTGGAATTCCTTACCCATGGAGACTGTGATGGCAGATACAATAGATTTGTTCAAAAAAGGTTGGACATCTTTTTAGAAAGGAAAGGTATACAGGAATATACCAAATAAGTATACATGGGAAGGATGTTGATCCTGGGAGTAATCTGATTGCCAATTTTTGGAGTCAGGAAGGAATTTATTTTTCCCCTTATGAGATATCATTGTCACTGGAGTTTTTTGTTTGACTTCCTCTGGATCAATATACTGTAAGTATAGATATAGGATAAAGTATCTGTTGTCTAAATTTAGCATAGGTTGAACTTGATGGATGCATGTCTTTTTTCAACCTCATCTACTATGTAACTATGTAACTTTGTAACTATGTAACTATGTAACTTTGTATTGAGTCAAAGTTTTGGACCTTTTGAGTCCAAAAGGAAGAAGCAGCTCTTTTTAAGTGGATCTACTGTACTCTGGTTCTACAATCTGTTATCAGCCACTTGTACACGTTCACTAATGCAATAAGCAAGAGCCTCATGGTTGCCATGCTTATGTAGTAATATGAAACTGTAGCTTAAAGGGATACACCCAGTGTGCCGTTACCCACAATTCAAGGCTGCAGCTTAATCACTGTATTACGAGTGTCAATCGCATGAATGAACCAGGTTTGGGGAACTCATTCAAACATACTCATGGGTAATTTATAATTGATGTACCTTTCTTAAAAACCAAGTCTCCCTTATCAGGCTATGCTACAGCTGTATTTATTAGCCCTTTTGAGTGCCGGGGCCCTGAGACACTCCACGATCATGGAAACAGAGGAGGAGCCCTCTTCTTCTGTTTGTCTGCATGGCAGATCATTTTCTACGTTCCATAGGATCATAAAACACAATCCGTCCAAGTAAACCAGGTTAAAAAAAGTCCATAGGGCCTCTGGAGTGCTACACCCAATGATGTCATGGGGCACTCAGAGGGTTAATGCACTCATACCCTGTGTGCATCTCAGGTCACCTGTTTATATCTTACCGCTAGGAATTTCTGAACCATCCACTTAATTATGGACCCGTCTGGTTCTTTTTCACTTCCATGGATATACAGTACTGTCATTTCCTCATTGGCTCAATTTGTTCTTGAATCAGAGAGGCGTCAGTAGCTGAGAGAGAGGGGATTTCAGGAAGGTCTAGATGAGATTGGTCACTTGGCGATGGAAACAAATCTCATAGATGTAATAAAGAAAACATGCCAGTCATGACCGTAACAATCAACAAGAAACCAATCATACCTTATTTACTTGGCTTGGGGCTATTTCTGGTGTTTACCATTGCACAGATGGGCAAGTTCAGCACAGCTCAGACTGTTTACAGATCAGTGGTGAACAGGAGTGTTTTCCTATTCATTTATTACGTTTCATTCAGGTTTGAAGAAAGTTTCAGAAACACTTTGAAAGTTCTTTAAAAAAAAATGTGCTCGTTAATATTTTTTTATACGAAAGAATTCCATTTACAAAAGAAAATTGTATATCAAGCTTTTTTGTTAACTTTTTTCATAATTGTACAATGATGTTAATTGCTCCTATGCCCTCTGGGTATATTTTTCAAATGATTGAAACAAATGATCCAGAAAAGTCTATTTTATTTATTCCCATCTCCTCATGGTCCGCAATACTACATATATCTTTTTCATGTTAAATGTCAGCGGTGTTCTAGGCAATTCATACAGCCACTTTCAGGGCACAATACAATTCCTCAGCTCTCAAAAAAAAAAAAGAAAGTGAAAGGTCTATGAGTTATTACAAATCTACTCAATCTCTCCAGGCCGTGCAGCAGTGCCCTGAACTGGAAAAGCTTTTTTCTGGTGTTTAAGTTACCATGGAAGATGAAATAGTGACACAGATGTACTGGTCACTTGAAACAGATATTACCAGCACTATATCTTTAATAAATACATTTGATATAGAACCTTGCAATAACTACTTTAGAAGTTACTGTGCACCTTCGTACATGTAAATACTAGTATTAGAGCTTGTTTAAGAAGTGTAGCACAATTATTTGATATAACAAGAAGAACAAGTGTTCTATAGGAGAGAAAGTGGGCAATGTCACTGTCTTTGATGTGTGCTAACTTATTTTGAATCCCATTTGCAGCTGCTTGTTATGACAGTGCTCATCTCAGATCAGGAAGCGGATCCACCGGGCTAAGGTAGGATATATATTCACTGACCAGAGCTGAGGGAGAGAATCCTATTAGAGTTGATGTAGTCAGGTTGCAGGCAGAGGATGAAGGCAGGTGGCAAAGGTGCACAGTCGGGGGTCACAGGCAGAGGTCAGCAACACGGCATCCACGGGCAAAAGGACAGGGAACAAAAAGTAACAAGCTGAGATTGCAACAGTAACAGGAACCTTGCTTGACAACTTCCTGTAGGGAGCACAGCCTTAAATAGGAGGCTGCCAGGAACCAATATTGTCACAAACAGCCATGTGAGGGCAAGATGAAAAAGGAACCAGGACTGGGGTGAAAAACCAGGCATAGATTGGATGTAAGCTTTACACTTCCGACCTTGAGCAAGTCGCTTTACTTCCAAGTGCCTGAGGCATCAAACCATAGGGGCGATGTATCATGGGGATGATGTGTCATAGCAAAGTTGGTGCAATTTTTTTTAACGATTTTAACGTTGATTCATAAATTTGAGTGGTCTTACAGTTGGCAAATTTTGTGGCAATGTGTTACTTCTGTTTTTAGGCATTTGTCCCCACCAAAGGCAGTAGAAATGTACATTCTGAAATGTATGTTGTGACAGCAGGGGCAGTAGGACCCAGAATAATAACGATTAAGCCCACTTGTTGCCCCTACCAGTCAAGATGATGACCCAGGTACAGGCTCAGAATGGCCATTTCTAGGCTTCAGAATGGTTGCCCGCCAAGCTATAATATGTAACATGAGGTTATGGATATGTAGCAGGGTTACTGTGTGAGTTACAGGGTTACATCAGTTTCTAAGACACTTATGTTTCTATATATTATCTGTATGACATCAGTGTACTTTTGTGTGACTCATTGTATGCTTGAGCCACTATCAAAGGTTGGGTTGCTAGCATTCAATGAGTCAGGGACGAGTCTATGTGTGGGACCAGGTGCAGTTTCTCTGGACAATGTTGAGGTCGAGAAGGCTGGTCCCTCCTGATGGGAAGGTACAAACTCCTAAAGCAGAGAATTGCTTCCTGACAGCAAGGTCTCTCCCCCTGCACAAGATAGGAGCTTTAATTGGTAAGCGAAGCCTGAGTCCTTGCACTGCTGGCTCAATTTCTATTGGTCACTTTAAATTTCCCATTCTCCCAAACTCCTGGATCTGTCCTGAGGCACTGATTGGTCCATCTGGTTAGCCCCCATCTCATGATTGGCTTAGTGGAGGAAAGGACTCTGCTGCTTGGTTAGCACCCCTTTCCAATGGAGGCCCAGGTTCTATGTAAGCCGATGCTGATCCAGGCTCCACAGTTTTTCAGGGTTTGTCTCGGTGTCGAGACCAACTGGAAAGTGACCAGAGGCGGTACTATCCTGAGTTACAGGGATACTCTGAACAGCGTTATTTAATGCTCTCGTTCAGCCCGGTGTTTGCGATTCCTGTTTAAAGTCTGGTCTACAGTGACATGCATTACTATTTTACAGGCCTACATTTTAATATATATTAAATAATTGTCAGAGAAGTTATTACGAGACTGAATATATTTAACTTATTGTAACTTTTCATATATAACTCTAGATAATTGTTGACCTAAAAATCATGCCATTCCTTATTGTAAAACTCTTATTAACTCTTATTAATAAGACATAAAATACCCTATTTACAGGTACTTTCTGTGAATTTGCTTTTTCATGTTGACAAAATAATATTGCTGAAATGAAGATACTATTGATATATTTTTTTAAATGGACTGGGGGGGTCTCTGGAGAAGGATTGAAAGTGATGTTCAGTTTCCATTTTGTGAAATCTGTTGTTTTCAGTTTCCATTTTGTGTGAAGGAATGCGTGTCTGGTGTAAATGGAAGATTTTGCTCCTAAGTTGATTTACGAATGTGCTTAAAGTACGTAACACCCACATTCCTAGTGAGAGTTGGTTCCTGGAACCTATTCATAGCTGTTTTGAGACTAGTTTTAACCAGGTTTAATGAGCTGTAATATGATTGGTTTAAGAATTAAGGAGTGGTTAGTGTAATCTGCCTAGTAACAGTTTTAGACAAAGGAACCAAAAGTGTATAAAGGTTGCTGCCTGGACACTCCATGGCAGAGAGAGTCTTGTAGACTTTTGAATGAGTATGATCATACTATACTATGTATTGAAATAAACTACTTATTATCAACTGAACCCCGTTTGTCAATTTGGAACATTGACAATGTCAAGGAAGGCTCTTCATTATATGCAAATGAATGGAGTTCAGAGGTTTCCCGGACATGCAAAATTGGGTAAATATATAAAAGGGCTCCTTCCTGCACCTTCCAGGCTTCTTTGGACTTTATCAGATGAAAATCCTCCGGCCTTGTTAAAAAAAAACATGGCCAACAAAATTAGAGGACCTTTTCATTGTAGTGTGATGATGTCATTACCCTCACTTGGGAGAGCTACTGAACAGCGAAGACAAGAAGGAAATTATGGAAGAGGAAATATCAACCAAAGGTTCTTTAAACGCGAGTAAGTTGTCTCGCAGGTCAATTCCGTGTTTACTTCCGGTCAAGTTTAAAGTGAAATTGTGGTGTGATATCCCTTAATGCAGGGGTGCGCACATTTTTCCCCTGCGCACCCCTGCCTGCTCACCTGCCCTGCTCGCGCCCCCCTCCTTACCTTGTCTTCTGCGCCAAATGACGTGATGTCACTTTCCATGACAATCTGATGTCACGTGACCCCCGCGGTATCATCTGACGCCGCGTTGACATGGCGTCATGTCACCGAAGACAAAGTAAGGGAAGTTGCAGAGGCTTCATGCGATCATCTGGGATTTCATTTCAATGCCTTGGGGAAGAGCGCAGGGCCTTTAGCAACCGCCGCACTCCATCTGGAAAATCTTGCTCCCCCCATGGGGGGCGCATCCCCAGTTTGTGCACCCCTGCATCTCCATCATACAAAGGTCATTCTAAAATCTAAAATTGTTTCAACGGAACAGATTTCATAATTAAACAAATAAGGATAGTACGTAAGTAAGTACGTAGACCCTAAGTCATACTGTATGATGTGCTTAGTTCAAAGTTGATTCTTGATGAGTCTTCCTGCCCCTTTACATTTTAAGTGATTGCCTGTGTTAGAGCAGGGGAGCGCAAACTTTTGGAGCTGCACACTCCTGCCTTCTCCCCTTGCGCCCCCCTTACCTTGTTTGGCACGTGACATCACGTGACCCCGTTGCCATGAAGACGGATGTGTGACGTCACTCCGCATGACACTGCGGCGTCGTTTGATGCCATGTTGCCATGGCGATGCTTCACAGCAACTCTTCTGAATCCCGGTAAGTTAATTGCAGAGGCGTCACATGATCCCCCGGCACTTAATTTAAATGCTTCGGGGAAGAGCGCGGGCCCTCTGCAACCACCCACACCCCCCACAAAAAATCCCTGTGTTAGCGCAGCGGTGCGCGATGTGGGGAGCGCACCCACCCCGGGGGGCACTGGATTTTTTTGGGGGGAGGCCCCGCACTCTCCCCATGCGTTTAAATGAAATGCCAGGGGATCGCGGGAGGCCCCTGCAACTCACTTACCGGGATTCAGAAGAGTTGCTGGGACGCGTCGCCATGGCAACGCGGCATCAAATGACGCCGCCGTGTCATGCGGAGTGACGTCACACATCCGTCTCCATGACAACAGGGTCACGTCACGTGACCCCGCGACATCTTTTGTCGCTAAAGCAAAAGAAAGACGGTGCAAAACAGCGCTGAAAATAACAATAGAACACACTTAAAAAACAAATGAAGTTACAATGGTGGCAGCCAGACAAAAACTGACAGTACAGTCAGTGGGGAGGCATGAAGAAAAAAAGAAATGCCGGCGCCAAACGTGACAATATAATTATAAAATTAAGTCCAAACCAATTAGGTGATAGTCCAAATGAATGTCCTTAGGTGGTCAGTGGCTGATCAAACGGACTATGGAAACTCTCCAAGGGATGGTGAGATATGTGGAAATAAAAGAAAATAAATTATGGTGCAGTATATCAGTCAATGCAGATACAGTAGCGACATCTTTTATTCGAGTAAATGCCGGCGGCATGCCGGGATCTACCCCAGCTGCCGCCAGTCAGAAACGCGCGCCGCCGCGTTTCCCCCACGCACCCCCCCTCCACATCGCGCGCAATTACCCCCCCAAAGACACCCCGAACCCGGCTTCTACTCTGCCCCTCTGCTTCCCCGCACCCCCGCTTACCTAGATTTGAACTCCAGGGGTGTCGGGGAAGCCTGGGGAAGCCGGGGAAGACGGGGAAGCCGGGCGCGCTTGTGACCGTGACGTCACAGTGCGCTGCCACGCGCCGCGGCTACCCGCTTCCCAGCCTCATTCAGCCAGCGGCATTTGCTCGAATAAGAGCTGCCGCTGCTGTATAAAACCATAGAACATATAACATTAACAACACAATACAAACATGACACACTAGACAAACTAACATTAACACAAGCCAGACTATAAAATAATGAAAAGCTATCTATTAACAACTAATTGCAGGGTTCCATGGTGTGCAGACATCAATCCTGGGGTGGAGGGTAAAATCGTTGCCCTACTCACACGGTTTAGGACGTTTGCAAGCGGTGAGGGTAAAGACACAGTCTTTTGCAGTCTGAAGATGGCGACCGGAGTCCTCTTACTGGCGTCCCACGTGACTGGGATGCAGTGTGGAGCCGCACGGGCCGCAGGAGCTGTGCCACCAACCGGACGTGACGTCACGCTCCTTCCTCCTTCTGCAGTACTGTCCTCTTGTTATTCTCGTCCCCCACAATCACAACCTGGATACTGGGCTGCTGCTACCGGGAACCTCAACTCCAACTCTAAAATGAATACTTCCCAACGCGTTTCATGCGCATGCGCGCACTTTCTCAAGGGATGTCACTGCCCCTGGGTCTGGGTGGTTTAAATACCCATAGTCCATGTTTCTTATTGGTCAAAAAATTCATTAAACAATTGAACATGTTGATATTTAACCACATGATTACCAGAATGGGGGTAGCAAGCTACAAAGCCTGGCTAACATACATATATACATGAAGATCACAAACCTACACAACATAAAACATTAAAACATTAAAAACATATAAAAGTTACTAAAAGGACTAAAAATATAAATAATGAAAGAAGCTTACAAGAACAAAAAATAAATTATAAAAAGGCCTTCAATTCAAAATCTATATTTAACCCCTTCGGTGAGAGTGTTTTCAATTCATAAATCCAGTATGCTTCACGCATACTGGCATGATTGAGTCTGCTCCCACCTCGGGGGTTAGCCTGAACCTCCTCAATGGCTTGACACCGTAAACCTATGGGGTTCTTATTGTGATATAAAAGAAAATGGTGTGAGACACTGTGTGTGACCAGTCCCTTTTTTATATTGTAGACATGCTCATAGATACGCCTCTGAAAAGTCCTCCCAGTTCTGCCAACATATTGCAAGCCACAGGGGCATTGCAGCAAATAAATGACAAATGTTGAATGGCAGTTAATGAATGTTTTAACTGGGTAGCTCTTAGAGGTAACTGTAGATGTAAACTGTCTAGCATTTATGCCAAAGGAACAGGCCACACACTTGGCACAAGTAAAGAAACCCTTTAGACTCCCTATTTGTTTCTGTTTATGCTGTTTAATGGGACAGCTGGGGGCTAATTTAGATTTTAAATTATTGGCCTTGGTGAATATTATATTAGGTTTTTTAGGAAGAATGTCCACCAACACTTCATCTTTAAGTAAAATAGGCCAATATTTATTCAGAATCTGTTTGATTTTAGGGGCCATCTCATTGTACTGTGTTATAAATGCAATTTGTTTAGTGCTTTTCTCCACCATGTCTTTTTCTTTATTTTTGTATTTAAGTAAAGTGTCCCTTGGTAGGTTATTAACTTGGTCAAAAGCCCTATCAATGAGATCCTCTGGATATTTTCTCATAATGAATTTGTCTTTTAAATCTTTAGCCTGTGTCTTAAAAGTTTCATCATCAGTGCAGTTGCGTTTAAGACGCACCAGCTGACCCTTCGGAATGTTCCGCAGCCATTGTGGGTTGTGTTGGCTGTCTGCGCGCACATAATTGTTGGCCTGTACTGGCTTGAAAAATGTCTTGGTGTGTATTTTATTATCTCTAATATAAATGTGAAGATCCAGGAAATCAATGTGCTCCAAACTAGAATTACAGGTGAATTTTAAATTATGTTTATTGTGATTAAGATAAGTGCAAAAAACATCGAGTGAAGTTTGGCTGCCTGACCAGACAAAAAACACATCGTCAATGTAGCGCCGCCAGAGAACGAGATTTGCCCCTAGTGGGCAGTTGTTCCAAATGAACTCCTCCTCCCAACTGTCCATGAATAAATTAGCATAACTAGGAGCAAACCTCGTGCCCATGGCGGTGCCACATTTCTGGATATAATAGTTCGAATTAAGTGCAAAATGTTCCGTTGTTTCCAACTTGCAGGACACGGCTTGGCAGCCCAGTTGATGGTCAATCACTGTATACAGTGATGTGACATCAGCTGTAACTAATATATATCCGGGCTGCCACGTAAGGTCTTCTAAGATTTGTAATACATGTGTCGTGTCTCGCAAGTAGGACCGGACATTTGTGACAATGGGTTGAAGGTGATAATCAATAAATTGTGATAAATTGGAAGTGAGAGATGAAATACCCGAAATAATAGGTCTCCCAGGTGGTGCTGTCAAATTTTTGTGTATTTTAGGTATAAAGTAAAATAAAGGTGTACGTGGAAACTGTATAGATAAAAAATTAAATTCATCCTCACATATAGCCCCAGTTTCCAAGCCAGTGGTCAACAAATCGCCTAATTCGGCCTTGAACTGAACCAAAGGGTCACCTGTGAGTGGGAGGTATGTGGTCATATCGCCCAATAATCTCATGGACTCTTTGATGTAATAATCCTTGTCCATGACCACAATACCTCCCCCCTTATCTGCAGACTTGATGACTATTGCATCGTTCTTTTCCAAACTGGAAACAGCTTCCTTCTCTTGTGTATTAAAATTGTCGTGCTTGATTTTATATGTCCTACATGAATTTTCAAGATCTGTGTTAACCATCTCAACAAAGGAACTGACCAAGTGTCCCTGTGAAAACTTAGGATAGAAAGTGGATGGTTTTTTAAAAATGTTTTGTTGTGGATGGCTATCTGTGCTGCACGCTATACTAGGTTTAATAATTTGGGCAGAAACAGCATCTCTAGCAAAATATTTTTTCAGGGCTAATTTTCGTGCAAATTTGTGGACATCTATGAATACATTAAAACTATTTGGCCCACAAACTGGAGCAAATGTAAGACCCTTATTAAGTACCTTCTTTTCAATATTGGTAAGAGGATACTTACTGATATTGAATATATTTGGATAGGCTGTACTCTTCTTTACTCGATTTCTACCAGCACCTCCTCTTCTCCCTCTGGGCCTGTCTTTCTTTTTTTGTAGTTTGGAGGAAGGCGAGATTCTAATGGTGGTTTCACAATTTCCACTTCTGGGAAGATGTGTTCTCTTTCCTTCCTCCATTCTAAAAAAGAAAAATTAGATTTAATGGCAGGTGTAGGGAGGGGTGTGAAGGAGGTGCTCTCTGCATCACTCTCGGAGCCTATCTCTGACAGTAATGTGTATCTATTACTAACTGCAACAGGAACTGACTGACGTAATACTAGTGCATCATAACGTTCCTTGGCTCTCTTTTGTTGTAAGTAGAGGTTCTTATCATGCACTGGTAGTTTAACAGGTACAAATGGTGTTGGAATTAACAAGTTGGTATTTTGTTTCCTAGAACCATTCTTCGGATCCCTTTGTGTATTTTTACTCCTAATAACTTTAGGTTCTATAGTTCCTGATATTACTTTAGGATGTTTCTGTTCAATCTTATTAGTATCCTTTGATTTTTTAGCCCAATCTCTCTGGCAGCCTGAATCATAGTCCTGTTTGTCTCTAAAAAACTTCTGTTGTTTAATTTGGACTAGTTCCAGTTCTGCCTGATCCAACCTTTTTTTGATGGTCGGTTCAAGTGCAAGCAATTCGTTATTATCCTTATACGGATCTAACTGAATTTTCATTTCAGAAATTTGGTCATCTAAATCCGCCAGGGTCTTTCTTCGCTGATGCACAAATAGCTTCATGAGAGCGAAAGAACACTGGTCAAGTATTTCATTCCACTCTTTCATGAAGGGTTCATTCTGTGCATCAGCGGTTGGCTTTTTCCGAACTCTCAGACCCCTTGGGATACGATGATTCTCCAAATACTTGCTCAGTGTGGTGGCTTCCCACCATTGCTTACTTTCTGACAGGAGTGTTTTCTCTAACCGAGCAAGTATTGGATAAAAATCATCTGTAGCATTCTCTACAAACTGCACAGAGCTTGGATCACTAAAAATATGGTCTACATTGACGTTTCTACGTGATCTCAAGTGGAATAAAGAACTCATATTGAATCCCTTGGTTTAAAACGAATAAGTGAATAAATGATAAATATTAATGAAAACAAGCAGCTAACACCAATTTGTACAAAACAAAACCCAAAAGCAAAAGAAAGACGGTGCAAAACAGCCCTGAAAATAACAATAGAACACACTTAAAAAACAAATGAAGTTACAATGGTGGCAGCCAGACAAAAACTGACAGTACAGTCAGTGGGGAGGCATGAAGAAAAAAAGAAATGCCGGCGCCAAACGTGACAATATAATTATAAAATTAAGTCCAAACCAATTAGGTGATAGTCCAAATGAATGTCCTTAGGTGGTCAGTGGCTGATCAAACGGACTATGGAAACTCTCCAAGGGATGGTGAGATATGTGGAAATAAAAGAAAATAAATTATGGTGCAGTATATCAGTCAATGCAGATATAAAACCATAGAACATATAACATTAACAACACAATACAAACATGACACACTAGAGAAACTAACATTAACACAAGCCAGGCTATAAAATAATGAAAAGCTATTTATTAACAACTAATTGCAGGGTTCCATGGTGTGCAGACATCAATCCTGGGGTGGGGGGTAAAATCGTTGCCCTACTCACACGGTTTAGGACGTTTGCAAGCGGTGAGGGTAAAGACACAGTCTTTTGCAGTCTGAAGATGGCGACCGGAGTCCTCTTACTGGCGTCCCACGTGACGGGGATGCAGTGTGGAGCCGCACGGGCCGCAGGAGCTGTGCCACCAACCGGACGTGACGTCACGCTCCTTCCTCCTTCTGCAGTACTGTCCTCTTGTTATTCTCGTCCCCCACAATCACAACCTGGATACTGGGCTGCTGCTACCGGGAACCTCAACTCCAACTCTAAAATGAATACTTCCCAACGCGTTTCATGCGCATGCGCGCACTTTCTCAAGGGATGTCACTGCCCCTGGGTCTGGGTGGTTTAAATACCCATAGTCCATGTTTCTTATTGGTCACAAAATTAATTAAACAATTGAACATGTTGATATTTAACCACATGATTACCAGAATGGGGGTAGCAAGCTACAAAGCCTGGCTAACATACATATATACATGAAGATCACAAACCTACACAACATAAAACATTAAAACATTAAAAACATATAAAAGTTACTAAAAGGACTAAAAATATAAATAATGAAAGAAGCTTACAAGAACAAAAAATAAATTATAAAAAGGCCTTCAATTCAAAATCTATATTTAACCCCTTCGGTGAGAGTGTAAATTGCATTTATAACACAGTACACAGTACAATGAGTACACAGTACAATGAGATGGCCCCTAAAATCAAACAGATTCTGAATAAATATTGGCCTATTTTACTTAAAGATGAAGTGTTGGTGGACATTCTTCCTAAAAAACCTAATATAATATTCACCAAGGCCAATAATTTAAAATCTAAATTAGCCCCCAGCTGTCCCATTAAACAGCATAAACAGAAACAAATAGGGAGTCTAAAGGGTTTCTTTACTTGTGCCAAGTGTGTGGCCTGTTCCTTTGGCATAAATGCTAGACAGTTTACATCTACAGTTACCTCTAAGAGCTACCCAGTTAAAACATTCATTAACTGCCATTCAACATTTGTCATTTATTTGCTGCAATGCCCCTGTGGCTTGCAATATGTTGGCAGAACTGGGAGGACTTTTTAGAGGCGTATCTATGAGCATGTCTACAATATAAAAAAGGGACTGGTCACACACAGTGTCTCACACCATTTTCTTTTATATCACAATAAGAACCCCATAGGTTTACGGTGTCAAGCCATTGAGGAGGTTCAGGCTAACCCCCGAGGTGGGAGCAGACTCAATCATGCCAGTATGCGTGAAGCATACTGGATTTATGAATTGAAAACACTCTCACCGAAGGGGTTAAATATAGATTTTGAATTGAAGGCCTTTTTATAATTTATTTTTTGTTCTTGTAAGCTTCTTTCATTATTTATATTTTTAGTCCTTTTAGTAACTTTTATATGTTTTTAATGTTTTAATGTTTTATGTTGTGTAGGTTTGTGATCTTCATGTATATATGTATGTTAGCCAGGCTTTGTAGCTTGCTACCCCCATTCTGGTAATCATGTGGTTAAATATCAACATGTTCAATTGTTTAATGAATTTTTTGACCAATAAGAAACATGGACTATGGGTATTTAAACCACCCAGACCCAGGGGCAGTGACATCCCTTGAGAAAGTGCGCGCATGCGCATGAAACGCGTTGGGAAGTATTCATTTTAGAGTTGGAGTTGAGGTTCCCGGTAGCAGCAGCCCAGTATCCAGGTTGTGATTGTGGGGGACGAGAATAACAAGAGGACAGTACTGCAGAAGGAGGAAGGAGCGTGACGTCACGTCCGGTTGGTGGCACAGCTCCTGCGGCCCGTGCGGCTCCACACTGCATCCCCGTCACGTGGGACGCCAGTAAGAGGACTCCGGTCGCCATCTTCAGACTGCAAAAGACTGTGTCTTTACCCTCACCGCTTGCAAACGTCCTAAACCGTGTGAGTAGGGCAACGATTTTACCCTCCACCCCAGGATTGATGTCTGCACACCATGGAACCCTGCAATTAGTTGTTAATAAATAGCTTTTCATTATTTTATAGTCTGGCTTGTGTTAATGTTAGTTTGTCTAGTGTGTCATGTTTGTATTGTGTTGTTAATGTTATATGTTCTATGGTTTTATATCTGCATTGACTGATATACTGCACCATAATTTATTTTCTTTTATTTCCACATATCTCACCATCCCTTGGAGAGTTTCCATAGTCCGTTTGATCAGCCACTGACCACCTAAGGACATTCATTTGGACTATCACCTAATTGGTTTGGACTTAATTTTATAATTATATTGTCACGTTTGGCGCCGGCATCTTTTGTCGCTACCAAACAAGTTAAGGGGGGCGCGAGAGCAAGGGAGCTGGCAGAGGGGGTGCAGCTCCAAAAGTTTGCGCTCCCGTGTTAGAGAAAACATTTCATATTTAACATGCAGACTCTACAAGCATGGAGTATTTGTTGCACATTTGTATCAAGGAGGTTGTGGATATTATTTAGAAATATATGTATCTTTATAGTAAAACTTTCTAATGCCAGTAAATTTCTACATTTATTATATACTATAAAACTTTTTTTTGTAGGTCTCAGGGTTACGAGTATTAAAAGGAACCAAATGTTTCATATTGGTTTTGGTCTGTGTATTTCTGAATCATCAAGAGAATATGAGCTTCTTGATGAAAAGTACTATTTTGTGTTATGAACCTGAAAGTAATAGCCTATCAGACTATAGAAAGTGCTCCAAAGCATCCATCTTTAATCTTCGTGCATAAGTGTTCTAGACACTGTAATTTCCAATAACAATAATGGAATGAATACCTCATTAACCCCTTTAAAACTTTCAGCCGGATGGCAGTATCTAAATGAAGTGTTCTTAGTATAGTCAATTGTTCAATAAAACATGAGAAAGTTAAAGCAGCAGTACAAGCTAAGAAGTGATTATATTTTCACATACTTTGCCTAGTGAAAAGAACTCATTTATACATTCTAATTATTATTATTTTTTTTCATTGCCATTTGCTTTCAGTAATTTAACAATTATGACATTTTGGGGCCTATGCTATAAGCGTTAATAAGCCACTTATCGAGCACTTATCGGCCAAAATACCTACTGCTATTCAGTAAGCCTCGATAAGTGGGCCCTAAAAGAATGAATCGCAACATTTTTGGGCATTCAAGAAAAAAAATCGCTGAGTGATCGGCGATAAGCCACTTATCGGCAGGTTCTGAAACTCGTGTAATTCTGGTAGCCACGATAAGGTTATCGAGGCCTATGGAGGCTAATTGTGGCTCTAGAATGGTGTGTTTCTCCCAAAATCCTCACGCCAGGAAAAGTTGGCGTGAGGCTGGTGAGAAGCTGCTGAGAGGCGGCGAGAAATACTTTTTTTCCTTCATTGGATGCCAGGGGTCTCCGGAGCTGATTCCCATTTATATCAGACCCCCGGCATGAATCCCATGCAATAAAAATGCATTTACAGGCAACTTCATTACCTTGGTGGCTAACAGCTAAAGCAATGAAGGGGTTAACCCCTCCCGCTACCTACCAAGGGACAAATACCCCCCCTCACCCACACCTGCTACCCACAATAAACACTAATACCCACCTCCTATACCCCCACATGATTGATACCAGAGGCTGCGGGTGACTGGGTGTTCTCAGGTGGTCCTCGTGGGTGTCTGGGGGCACTCGGGTGGTGTCTGGAGGTCCTCAGGTAGTGTCCGGGGGTGTTTGGGGGCCCTTGGATGTCCCCACGTGTCCCTGCGGTACCATTCCAAAGCCAAAAATATATATTCACGAAATTTGGAGGTTCTTGCAACTTGCTGAATGGACAGGACTCACTGCAGTTCCTTCCCCTCAGACAGAGGTAACAGGAAGGATTCACAGTTTTAGGCTAGGACCTGCATTTGTGGTTTACCTTGACGTTTGGTATGCAGGCTTACGACGCTTTGGCCAAAGGGTTTAACTAAAAAAACAAGTAAATTACTATTATTATTCAAGTATTTAAACTTTATACTCATTACCATATATGTTTTGTCAATTTGATGTAGCATTGGGCACCCCTGTCTTCTGTTGTATACATTTGCCACGCTCAGTAGCACTCATTTTGGCATAAATATATATATAAAAAATATATATTCATGATGTGGTGGGTGTAGGAGTTTGAGCTATCTGGGAATATGTGTGTTAATCAATTTCTGACTGGTAACAGTCTATGGAGGTTAGGTGGCACCTCCCTACCACTCTCTCAGCCTCCCACCCCTCCTACCCCTCACATCCCCTCATCCCCCCATGCTCTTACTCTCACCCAACTATCTCTCACTCAACCGCCCTGCCCTCATTCTCACTCCCCCTTTATCTGCCATCCTCTCACAACTCCTCGCCCCATTCTCTCTCTCTCACAAATCCCAATCTGTGGAGGCAGCTCCCCCGATCATCCCCCCCCCCCCCCCACCATAGTTACATCTCTGATGAGACATGTTAAGCTTGTTAAGCCTCTCTGTGCATAACTTTTTTTTATCTTGTACAGTGTGGGTGTGTAAAAAAAAATCTGCCATGTAAAAAGGTGGCATTAACTTCTCTGGCTAATAATTTGTATCATGTAGGAAATTGCTGTATTTTACAGAAAATGGAGCACTGCATCAAAAAACTTATTTCTATTTGCAATTTCTTTTTGCGGCATGTTAGACTTACATTCATTCCGTGATTTGTTTCCTGATTCTTTTGGCAAAAAGAATGGCTCAGAGACATGCCGAATATCATATTTATATCACATTGTAACCTATGCACATGTAACTCCTCCCACTGACACTACCAAGGTGCAAGCTAGGGGAAATGGGGCCAAATTGGAGCAAATACTTTGATACATAGGTACAGGGTGAAAATGGAAAACAAAAAATACAGAGCGCACCAAGGTTGAAGAATTATATATGTAACATGGTTACTCAACTCTGCCTGTCTCCTCCCCTGTCTCGTAAGGCCTTAGTAGTCTAGGCTGTGACAGGCCATTCTGTGGGCTTTTGACCCCCCTTATGCTCTTCTCTGAGTGACAGAAGTGTGGTGGTGACTCATGGCCTGTGTATAGCCTATCAGGTATAGGTATAGACCCTGAGCCCGCCCCATATGGTTCCTCAGAAGAGAAGACCCAAATGTAATCAGTCTGTTCCCCTCCTTCTAAGGAGTGGGAGATGGAGCTTCTCCTCCCGGCTAGGAGAGAGAGAGGCCAGCCGGCACTCATAGCTGGCTGGGCTTTTAAGATCTGATGCTCCAGACTCCAGAGCAAGTACCATCCAGAGGCCTGGTATCCTCTGATGACCCTATGCACCGCTGTAAAGAAGATCTACAGTGAATGCTGAATAAAGATCCATTTTGCTTAATCATACTCCTGTTTGAGTGTCAGTCCCTGGGCAGGAGGGAAGAACTGTCCTTTAGTGGGGGACTGACCTCTGGACATCCTGGAGCCCACAACAGCTGGAGGTGCTAAGTACAAAGAAGAACATCAGTGATCATCAAAAGCCTGTCCTTGTCTCCTCAATATTGCAGACGACCCAGCTCTCCTGATCCTCACAGGTATGCTAGCAGCACACCTTGTAGCCGAATACGAGGTGGGGGAGAAGGGGGGCAAAACAGTGCTACAATTGGAGGCACTGCTCAGATCAGGACAAGCTTTCAGGACTTTGCAGCAATGTAGAAATGTTAAAAAGGGACTTTACAGCAGCATAGGGAATGGTGCAGAGAGGGACCAGGGCTCCTGATGCTACCCCAGGGACCCTTGGGCACCTGAAAGGAACCTTTCCTCTGCCAAAAGGGCTTGAGGCCTTGTGACGAATACACAGCACCGCCCTGCTGCAGACTCCCCCGGGAAGCTTTATTATGCACTAGCACGGTTATCTCCAATCTGATGAACGTACAGACCCGGGAAAACGAAAGAACCGACACACAGACAGTGTTTCAATCCTTCCGCCTCAGTTTATTAAGCATAGGGTAAAGATTTTTATACAGAAAAAAGAAAGGTTTGGTTAGAGGTGTAACCTGGGTGTGGCTTGGGTGTGGCTTAGATTAGAGGTGTGATTTATGGGCAGGACATATTAGTGGAATGATTTGGGGGCGTAATTCTCCCTATACAGGCACTGTCTAAATACATAGCCTGATCATTGTCTGTTATCAAAAAAAACCTTGAGCTTCTCTAGCAACTTTGTTAGACGATTTTACCTTTCTCAGAGAACCAGTCTATTGTTTATTAAAATAGCAGGAAGCTGACAACATAAAAAGTAACTTAGCAAAATCCTAAGGAAAGAGGAAATCTAATTTGGCAGAAGCTGAATACATTAGAAATTATATTTCAGCAAAAGCCAGACTACAGAATCTTAACAGGTTATGAACAGACAAAATGGATGGTTTAACACAAGTGTAGTTTCTGGCCTTATCTACTGTCCCCAAGAGCACCCATGGTTCTACGCAGAAGGACTTTATCCCTGAAGCGATACCCAGGAGGGTACCCCTTTAAGTTCTCACCCTTTGATTGCTTGCTGGATTGTCTGAAACATGATGCTAGGCACCCATTCACTTAACTAGCATGGCGTACTGTGCTGTGAGGGAAAGGTAAACCAGGATTCTAATTAATATAGAGGTGACCCCCTGATGGGATGTTTCCGGGGAGAGCTGTAACGCTCCTTTTGAAAGGCTGGATTTCGGGGACAGGATAATGTATGATGGAGGACCTACGACACCCCATTCACCTAAATGGCATGACCTACTATGCCGTGGGGGAGTCGCACCGGGTGGAGGTGCTCTACAGTAGCGTGACCCCCACTCTCTGTGCTTCATATCTGTATTCTGGGGGCTTCCAGTAGGAAATTTATCCTGGTAGAGTGAACCCCACTTTTACTTCTGCTATTATGGAACAAGCCATTGCAGTGAATGTAGCGACTTGTGCACCTGGCAGAATCCTGGCCTTCTAAGAGGGCAAAACGGGATAAAGAAAAAGAAAAGGCTCCTGATGGCAAGTACCAGGAGACTTGTGTACCTTAATAAGTATGTTTAGGACTGTGCTGTGGACTCTAACTTCTAAGGCTGCAGTATGGACTATTCTAAAATGGTGGCCACCGCTTGGTTGTCTGTTCTAGCTGTTCCAAAATGGTGCTCCCGCCAAGGAAACAAGACCGTATGGTGTGCAAAAGCTGAAATGCACACTGTGGCATCACCAAGTTGCATCCTCTCGGCGCGAAATGCTGGCACCGCCCACGTGATTTATTAGCTCCTCGGGAAGTCAAGGATCCTCTAACCCAAACCGCCCTGCCTTTAATTTCACCCAGGGAAGGGACAAGAGTATGACAGCCAATTAGAGACTATTTCATGCTGGGAGGAGTATCCCCTGCTGCCCAAGTGTTTCATTCACCTTGGATCTGAGTGAGAGAAAGGAGCAACCACCCAACTCTCTCTCCCTCTTCTATTATAATGGCATCCAACCAGGATTCTGACGACCTGGAAGTCAGCTATTAGCTACTATAGATTACCTGGTGGCTATCTAGTCATGCATGTGGGTGGCCATACCCATCTGCGGTGCATCTGCCCGCACTATCGCCTACCCGGAGGCATTGTTGGCCTCAAAGCACAGTGTCTACACTGTGGCACCTATTATCTAAGGCCTGCAAGACCTGGGCCTGAAGAGCCACATCTGTCGCGTTCTAGAGCCACCACACCAACTGGTGCTGCTCCCTGCTGCGATCCCTGCTGCGATCCCCGCTGCGGACGACGCGGCCCCGTGTTTCCTTATTATCGTGCCCGGATTCCCAAGTGGTCCGGTACAAACAACGACTGTCTCTGAGGGATCTACCGCCACTGAGCCTGCTGTGGGCCCGTGCGCCCAAGTACCGATGGTCCTAGGACTGGAATCTGTGCTTACGAGGCTCCGGAGGGTGAGTGGACTGCCCCAGGGCTGTCGGGAGCGAGTCCCAAGGCAACCGCGGAGCCAGGGAGCTCAATAAGTATGGCCACCCGGGCGACTGACTCGCTCCGCATCGCATCCTGGCGGAGGTGTCCCATCCGTTGCTGTCCATGATGACATCTACCAGACGGAACCTGAGGAGAATAGCCCATCTACCACTTACCGTGTCCAGCGAAGCTCCGGTCCTGATGCATCCATCTGAGAGGCTGCGGAGGTTCCGGACCACCAGAGGAGCTCCGTGATTCCGGAGGACGTCGGCGCTGTTCCGGACCTGCCTGCAGAGGAATCTGGGGACGTTGCTTACCGGCAGTCTGGTGAGGTTCCCGCTTCTTCCGTTTTGCGTGGTCTGGTTGCAGCCTACCTGGAGGAGGTGCCAGATGCGGCCTTGTCCGGTGCGCCACTTGGTGATGAACTTCGGGTTCAAACAGATGTGACATCATCTCCGCCGCCATACTTGAGCCTTGCCAGTGGTCTCGCGAGACTGTCGATGTCAGATGACGTCATCAAGATGGCGGAGCTACGGAGCCGGCTGCACCACCACCAGAGTCAGCAGTGGTGAGTGCGAGTCCGCATTCCCAAAGTGCTCCCTGCTCTGTGGCTGCAGGAATGGGAAGGGGTCACTGTGCCTCTGAATCCCTCATGGTGTCACCTCCCTGGGGTAAAGATAAGCCCCGCTAAACAGGAGAGGTCATGGACTCTGCTATGCCCTGACCACCGGCCCTGGCACCCCATGTTCCATCCCATGTTACCCCTGTGCAGGACATTGTAGACTTTGCCCAGACCCATTCTGCCCCTGCCACTGCCCCAGCCTCGACCATTGGCTCAGGGAAAGTGAAGTATATTGATATTGATCCTCCATTTTTATTGTCCAATTTTGCAAGTGATTAAATGTATTCTGGGTTGTCTTCCCATGCACATGAGTTGTCCTTTGGGGTTGGTAGTTCAGAGGAGGCAGATATACCAGCCTACAGTCGTTTGAAAAGGTCAGGATCCAGGGGATCATTTCAGTCATTTATAGGGTCATCTCCATCCTCATCTCAGCTGTCTAACCTATTTATAACCTCTACAAGGTCAGAATCTTTGACAGAGGGTCCCCTTAAGTGGTGGGACCCCATGTTTTGTGGATATCTGTCTGATCTGAAGAAGACCAGGTTTGTGCTAATCAACGGTCCAATAGTTGATCACTGGTGGGAGGAAAGCCAATGTTCTCCTGAGGCTCAGGCTGAGGCACTTCGAAAGTGACAGGGAGAGATCAACCTGGGTGTAATAGTACCTAGTACCTAGGGGCCCCTCTATACTTTACCAAAAGGTGGACCCTAATAACCCCGGGTTTTGGGTATTACCTGTCCAAGGAGCTGGCCGGACAATTATACGCTTTAGTAGGGCAGACAGGGCCATAAGGAACCGGTATCGTATATATCACACCATTATAATTTCCCCTATGTCCCAGAGCCTTGTGAGCACATTCACATGTCTTAGACAGGTCTGCAACCCTGCCTTTCACCATTATCACCTAGCATACAGTGCTTTCACTGCAGCAAGGGATTCTGGGAAATGACATGTAAATGGTCACACATGTCACCTTTTGCCTGAAATCCATTTTTACATGGAACCATTATAAGCAAATGGTCTGCGGTTCACACAGCTTTTAAGCACAGCATGGGATTAGATGCAAAGCCAGTCCAATAAGCAAATGCTCTGCTGTTCACACAGCTTTTAAGCACAGCATGGGATTAGATGCAAAGCCAGTCCAATAAGCAAATACTCTGCAAAGCCAGTACAACCAACCTCACACTGATGAGACCCACAAGGCCGAAACAGATGTCTGTGAGTGGTTTGACTGGCTTTGCATCAAATCCCATCCTGTACTTAAAAGCTGTGTGAACAACAGAGCATTTGCTTATAAAGGTTCCATGTAAAAATGGATTTCAAGCAAAAGGTGACACTTTATTTTCAATCAACTCACTGGCCCTTATTGACTTGAATCTCAGTTAACGTGAGACCAAGCTGACTGAGATACACTTTATGGAAGTTTAGTGAATTCCTCCCAATGTTCTGTACACTTGTAACCCTTCCTGCCAGGGCTTCCTTGGGACGTTACATCAATGTGGTTTGTATATGGCTACACCGCATGGTTTACCTTGACTCAGGGTGCTGGCATTCAGGCGGTTGGGTGATGAGGTAGCAAGGTTGTTAAATAAAGGGCACCAGGAACTTTTATAATTCAACTGTCTATTATAATTCGATTCTCACTAATATAATTTGTGTCCCCAAACACAGGGACCACTCATATATATTGACTTGTTGTACATGGTTTTAATTCAACGAAACACAAAAATTATTTTCTTCCACCAGTGCCCACTTTTAACACTCGATTGGAGGTACTCTGACTTAGTTGCTTAGGTAGTTGTGAGACCTGGCCCCCCTTGGCTCTCTCAAACCCTTTAAGTAGCAATCCGACTATTCAGGGCCCCTATAGGAAATCCTGATGGGTCTCCTATTACTTGACCCAGTACCTTGCCGTTTGTTTTTGGGAACTACCATTTCCACAGAGACTGATGAAGAACGTTAACGCTGTTCCGCGGTTAGAGCGGATCAGCAGACACCCGGCTCTTCCCTGAGGCCCTCTATGGCATGCCATATTCCTTTTATTAATCTGTACAGGACTCAATTCCATGTTTAGGGGCTCCTCTCTTAAGGGGTACTGTTCTTATCTACAACATAATAAACAGGGGGGTCTGTCCTATGCTATTACTTAACTAACATGACTTATCTACACTCCCTGAGGCTCCGCTCCCCTGGACCTCTGGGATCCTAACCTTCCAGACAGTCCCGTCTCCTTAAATACACCTGCGTGATTTGTGTATCTCGATATGTATCTCCATAGCAACCAGGGTGGTACTCTGCATACACTGATATTGCTAGTAACCTTTCAGTAAGGGGGTTACACACTATATTACCATACAAAGTTGGCCGGCCAAACAGCAATCATATGTTGCTATATACAGAATTTTATGTTGTAAAACTATCGCTGAAATAATTAACTCTGTAATCTGATTATCAATAATGTGTGTATTTGTCAGTCATATGGAAAGAGAGAAAAAATGTATGGCTAGTGTAAACCAATAGAGCCAAGTAAACAAACTACCAAACACCAACCCACAGACAGCCACTTAGCTGTAAACTTCGCTAAGCCCACCCACATGCAGGGAAGGCTGCGCAGGGCGACCCGTGCTGCCGAAGCCTGAATTCTAGGGCTATCCTTTCAGCAAATGCTTAAAGCAGTGATTCCTAAGCTTTTTGTTTGGAGGAACCCTTGAAGTATTTTGAAAAATCTCGGGGAACCCCTATCTGGCTGACACATATTAGGTTCGACAGGGGTCAGTCACAACATTTCACACCTCACAAGCCACCTCTATTTCACACCCTCTACCCATGTATTTCTCTCCCATCCATCTCACTAACTCTCCCCCTCCCGCCTCGCATGTATTTATCCCTTGCGTCTCACTCTTACTCTATCTTTTCCTCACTCACCCCCTCCTGCCCCCTCTCTTCTCTCGCTCTCGCCCCTACCTTCCGTCAATTAACCCACTCTCACTCAATCCACCCTACAAAATACATACCAAAAACACTACCCCCCCGGGGGGGTGGGGGTGGTCCATAGGAGGAACCCCTGAGACTGCTTCAAGGAGCCCCAGGGTTCCACAGAACCCTGGTTGGGAATCACTGGCTTAAAGTAACAAAGTAGCAAATGAGAAAAGATGAGGACCTTCTGCCTTAATTCTCTGACCTGGTCAATAAGCAATTAGTATTTTATGACAAAACTCAAGTGGTGATGTTGATAGAGGTTTGTTGGTACATGCACACAGGAAAGCTAAGGATAATTTTTATGACTTTGAAAGACTGTGTGTAACACATAGAAGTCAATTTTTATTACTTTGGTGATTGTGTCCTCTGGATGTCTTCAGAAAATAGCTTTTCTGAAATCATTTAATTAATGTTAAACTGCACTTGCTCACAAACTGTTCTGTTGTATCAAACAGTAGCACGCTGTTACTTACGCAGATTTTTAGCAGCTCATTTTATTAATATCTGTGGCAGGGTCTCCTTCTGGGCTCCCGTTAGTTCCCCTCACTTCCGCTGCGTGCGGGAGCGCGCAGCTTCCAGCGGAGGAGTGCGCGTGTACCCGGCGAAGGCTGGTGTGAGGGGAGGGCTGCGGGCAGTTGCTGCGGCCAACGGGAACGCCGGAGGCTCTGGCGGCTTTCTTTGCAGGGCGCCACCATTTTGAGTAGGATTGCGCATGCGCGAAAATCGGACATGCGCAGTGAAGGGCATCGGCGGCGGCCATTACCCACACAGGGCTCCGCGGTGACTAAAAGCCCACAATGCACAGGGGCAGTTAGTCAGGTGCAGGGAATCAGCCAATAGGGCTGCAGCAATCCCTTGCTCCCTGATATTGTTACATTTAGTGCACTGCAAGTCACGTCAGTCGGAGCTGGGACAACGAAGGGGTAGGTTGTATGTGCAGGTGTCTGTGGCACCTGCACTAGGCCAGGTACCCCCTATTAGGCCCCAGCTAGACCCGACTCATCTCAGTTTGTGGCTGCTATAGGGACAGGCCCTTTAGTCAGGGATACTACCCCACTTTGCATCCCTAGTGTCAGGGACACGGCAGAAGCTACCTAGCATTTGCGGCCTGTGGTCTGGGACCAGACCACCACTAAAAGGCAGAGACTCTCTTCATGGTGGGACACTCCAAACGGATACCACCCCATGCGGAGGCGGACTAATTGCGGACGACGCCATCGCTGGATCAGCGGATCCTGTCTTCCTTTGTATCGGCGTGCCTGGGTGCTGGAGCACTCAGCAGGTACCTCATCTCACCAAAGTACAGCAACTATACATGGGCTAATGGGGCAGCGCTGTCTCACACACTTGGGTGGGTTGTTGATTCTGTGGACAGTGGGACAGTACGGTGCTCGGAGCACCTCATTACATTGGGGTAACCCCGCAGGGGTTTGGACACGGTGTTGGGAGGGCACGGTGAGGGGTTGCGGCCCTGTGAGGCCTAGTGTTACAGTAGTAGTGTCATTGTTTATTATTGTTCATATATCTACAGTAAAGTGCTATTGTTTAATTACATCAGTGTGTATAGTCCTGCACGGGGCTATCCCACATAGTTAGGATCCCGTGCATGTGGAGGCGCTGTCAACCATCGAATCAGGTACACCCCAGGTCCCAGCGGTGGAGGTTCCGGCCTCCTGTGAGCCACATGTAAAGCACCACACACACCTAAGCATCTCTATCTCCCAAGGGGTGGGGGAAAGTGCGCTACACATGTAACAAAACTGTAGATTCAAGTCCAATGTAATTTGTCACTGGAGTATAAAATGGTGATAAAAGGTACTAATTATTAGTTTTAGAATATATATTTTTATACATGGAAAATAAAACTACACAGTAAGCATTTTTTGAGTGATCTAAAGTGATTGAACTGGCAGAATTATACTTTCCATGTATTACAGGCATAAACATAGTGGAGGAGCGGCTCAGTGAGTAACGTCCCTGACTGGCACTGAGTTTGAAGCAGGGGAGCCTGGTTCAATTCCAAGTGTCGGCTCCTTGTGACCTTGGGCAAGTCACTTTATCTCTCTGGCATAAAAAAATAGATTGTAAGCTCCACGGGGCAGGGACTGTGCCTGCAAAATGTCTCTGTAAAGCGCTACGTAAAACCAGCAGCGCTATACAAGAACATGCTATTATTATTATTATACACCTTTTTGAAATGAAACTTCTTTAGTGGCACCTAGTTGTGATGGGACAAAACTGGAGAGATGGAGATGAAATGTGAAACGGAAGTGACGTCACGGCTCCCCCCACACACGGCTGCTGACATATGTGGTGGCTATAGCCGCCGGCGCCACTCCCAAAGGTGGCCGTTCCCCGCCCGCGCCCACTGCCATGCCGCGCATGCGCAGTTGTTATGGCGCCACTGACGGATGCCACGCATGCACAGAAGCGGCTGGCAGCGGCGCCATAATGGAAGGGATAGGGAGATAGAGTGGTGAAATGAAGTAGGGATGGGGGTTGGAGTGACAGAGGGATGCAGGAATCCAGATGGGGAGAATAAAGATGAGGGGGAGGGGTCGATGAGCAGAGGGAATGGAGCAGGTAGGTGGAATAGAGGAGTAAAAGGAATGGGGTAGCAGGATGAAGAGGTGAGGGGGGATATGAGATGGAGCAGTGAAGGAGATGAGAGGAGCAGGGATAGAGTGGTAGGTAAAGCAAGCTGATGGAATGATACAGGGGGAGTGAGGAGAGAGAGGTACAGAGGTAGAAGACCGGACAGTACATGATATGGAGAACAGGGCAGTGAGTGCCAGGCCGAGCAGCCAGCAGAGGCCGTGGTACAGGTGAGCTGCAGCGGGAGCCCCCCACATGGTGTCCGAGCCGAGGTGAGAGGCTGTGCTGGGGTCGGTGTTGGTCTGTTGGGTCTGTGCCCCTGTTCTGTAACACACACACTGACACACAGCACTCTGTGCACTCTCACCGAGCAGCAGATCCCGCCCGCCTCGCTGCTATTGGCTGAGATCTGCTAGGGAGCACAGACACCTGTCACTGATCTGCAGCCTGCGACATGGGGACAGGGAGCCCGGGACAGGGGGACAGGGACATGGGGACACACACTGACACACACACACACACACACACACACACACACACTGTCTGACACACACACACTGACTGACACACACACACACTGACTGACACACACTGACACAAACACACACACTGACTGACACACACACACTGACTGACACACACTGACTGACACACACACAGTGACTGACACAAACTGACACACACACACACACACACACACACAAACTGACTGACACACACTCACACTGACTGACACACACACACTGACTGACACACACTCACACTGACTGACTGACATACACACACACTGACTGACTGACACACACACACACACACACACACACACACAAACTGACTGACACACACAAACACACACACACTGACTGACACACATGGACTGACTGACTGACTGACACACACAAGCACACACACACACACACATACACTGATTTCCCAGTTACTATAAATATAGAAGTACAAATAGCTAAAACACGTGTTCTAAGTCAAACTTCTTTGCGTTTTGGCACTGAAATTTTATTTTTTATTTTTCAATAAATATATCATTCTTACAAATACAATTTCTGTGACACAGCTTTTTTTATATAAAAGATAACTAGATACCAATGAACTTGGTTATATGTATCCTGTTGTAGTTTGCAAATGCACATACAGTGGCGGCTGCGTTTAGTCTCCTGCGGCCGCCACCGCGGGATTTTTAAAAGTGCGGGCAGACGCGAGCTTTTTTTCTTTAGTTTCGGCGCCGCAGGAGCTTTCAATGTTCAGCACCATTAGCGCTGAACAGGAGATGCGGCTGTCGCGCAGCCAAGTTCGGCTGGAAAAGCAAACATCCCCGTACAGTATTAATACGGTGATGTTGGAGATTTAAGGGGGCCGTGACAGTAAATAAGAGCAAACACGGCTCGTAGATAATGAGACGTTTATTGTATATGTAGCCCTGTCTGGTTTGTAATACGTCTGCCCTCCTCCTGGTGGTAATCTCTGGTAAGGGCAGGTTGCCAGGAGTGATCATGGGTTTTCCCCACACCTCTGCAGCCCAGTGTGACACAGAGAAGGTAATGTAATCAGGTCTGGTGTCCAATCAGGGGCAAGGGGCTGGTTCTTACAGGATATGTACTTAAGGGGCTGCACTTCCTGAATTTAGTTAGTCTGCCTCTACCATGAGAGAGGCAAGGTCTACCCGTGAGCAGTGTGCAGGGCTCTGCATATTGTGTGCCCTCCCTTAGGGGAGCGGTGGGAGACTGTTCCGATTACTCTATCAGGGAGTAAGGGAAGAGCTAGGATTGCTCCTGCTGCCCGCTGGCTGGGATTGTAGGTCCAGGGACATCCTGAGGGTGTAGGCCCTAAGAGCTGCTGGAGGACTGCTGTGTGAATAGAGACTAAAGAAATACTGTTTAATGTACTTCTGTCCTGAGATTGAAATCTATTGAGAAGGAGAAAGAGACTCTCAAGCAGGGATTTCTCCCCTCTCCTGGAGACTGCAAGAGATGAAGGCGCCGTCACCATGAGTACGAGTCGGTTATACCCCAGAAGCCTGTCCTGTTGCTATCCCCTAACATCATGCGGGAGACTCAGGGCTACTGTTTATCAGCAGGTATGCACTACACTACTCCAAGTAAACAGCATAGTTTTCCCCGTAATAGACCCTATCTGCGATTGGGGGGGTGGGGGGGGGGGTTGGGAGGGGAACAGTTTTACATATAATATACTGAATGATCATACAGGAAGGTCAACAAGAGACTCTGCAAGGGGAGGGCCCAATCAGGCTTTTTATGTACATATGAGTTTCTTTGTCTAAGTTAAGTTGCTAGGTAGAATATAATGTCTCCTTATTCTAAACCAATCGTTATAAAGGTCACTAAACAAGTAAAAACTGGGTTAAAACATCTTAATACAACGAACAAGGTCTGTTAGGATAGTTTTGAAAGAACTTAGACTGGTGGTGGAATTGAGAGTCTCAGATAGATGGATCCAGGTGTGAGGTGCTCGGAAAGAGAAGGAGGAGCGTCCCGATACTTTGTTAAAACGTGGGACAGCGCACAATCATTTGGAATCAGATCTCAGGTGATAAGTGCTGCATGTGGTAGGGGTGAGGAGCTTGTTCAGATAGACGGGTAGCTTGCCCAGAAAGAATTTGAAGACAAGACAGGAAAGAAAATTTGCACCTAGACTCAAGTGATGACAAATCTAGTTCTTTGAGCATTTCGCAGTGATGTGTGTTGTAGTTACATTGAAGGACAAAGCAGCCTATTGAATTGTAGAGGGTGTCTAGTTTGCTAAGGTGAGTTTGGGGTGCTGTACCATATACTATGTCCCCATAGTCTATAATTGGCATTACCATCTGCTGTGCAATGTGCTTTCTTATGATCGGGCTTAGGGAGAATTTGTTCCTATAAAGTACACCAGTTTGATACCCTGACATCAAAAACCTCTGCCAATGTGCAACCCAATTGTTAAATGGGAGTCAAACCATATGCTCAGATATTTGAAACTAGTAACAGGGGCTAGGATGGTATTAGAGTTGGTTCTGATCTGAGGCTCTGTCGTTGGTAGCTTTAGAAATGTAGCTTTGGTCCCAAATACGATTATTACAGTCTTGTCAGTGTTTAAAAACAGTTTATTTTGGGAAATCCAATTTTCAAGTCTCAAAAAATCAGATTGAAGTATGTGTTCAAGGTCAGAGAGGCGAGGGCTGTGTGCATTTTCTCCTCTTCAATCAAGTGATATGTGAAATTGAGTGTTCAGGTTGCTGTAGTGGTGTGTACATGGGCGGCTGCGGACGGTTGTGAGACGGGATTCCTCAGGCTCTGTATTCCGGGGGTTTGTGCAGGCCTGTTCCCATTCACGCCAGGGCCCGCCCTACACCTACGCAACACACAGTATCTTTTTATCCCAGTCACCCAGTGGAACTCATTAATATCATTGACTATATGCTTCAAGGTTAGCCACATGGAAAGAGGTGACATACAATTCCTCTAATGAACTTTGAAATTCCATGATATGCTTTATGTTGTCTGGGGTACACATATAAGGGTAACGTGATATTAAACTTCAAGTACAGTAGTCTCCACTTTTGCGTTGAAATTGTTTGACATATTTTTATTGGCGTAAAATACTATACAAGTTGACAAAACGATTTGTAATGCATTCATATACATGAACATGATGTACACCTGAGTTACTCAAGCCCCTCGCCCAAACAGGTCAGGTTTTTAGAATATCCCAGCTTCAGCACAGGTGGTTCAATCAGACCCTGCTTCAGCACAGCTCAATCAATTCCTGCTTCAGTCTTCAACTAAGTTTTGATTGAGCCACCTATGCTGAAGCTGAAATATCCTGAAAACCTGACCTGTTGAGGGGGGGGGGAGAAGCTTGAGGACTGGGGTTGAGCACCCCTGATGTACACCATACAAAGAATAAGGAAACAAGCACCAAAGTTAACAACATGAATACTGTCGTATGGATTCAACATATGCCGGGAATAATAATAAGGTGAGAAATTGACTTTTTTGACGCACTGCACTCTCTTTCAACTCTTTCGTTTAAAAAATATATGTGAACATATGTATATATATTTCTTTAATTCTCTCATGATACAAACTGAAAATGAAAGTTAATAACCACACACAATCCCAGCAAGATTTTGTGTGTTTATTAACGTTAATTTTCAGCTGGTATCAGTTGTTTGGAGGTTAGTGGCACCTCCCCCACAGGGTTTAAGCTCGCCCCTCCCCACTTTCTAAGTTAGCAGGTCTTTTTCATGTTCCTGGGTTTGGATAGACCCAATGTGGTCATTCTCCCTCCAAATAGAGGTAAATGAGAATTGTATCAGGTAGTGTTAGAACCTGATTACTGGTCATGCCTTGATGTGGCTTGCAGGCTTATAATGCGTTGGCCAAAGGGTTTAACTAAATGACCCTTTTTCAAGAGAATATATAAGTATTTCATTGTGAAATTTTGTCACATTGGATGTAGCATTGGGCTTTTCTGTCTTTTGGTTAATACAAATACCATAACTACCTTAGTGCCCATTGCATGTCATAGCGGTAAAACCACTATGGTACACAAGGGGTTAACGCCCATCCTTCTATCCCCATCCTCCCAAACAAAACACCCAACAGTAATGGCCAAACGGTGTACTAGACAAATGTGGACATAGGAAAGCCTTCCAATACATTACAGAGAAATACATTTATTAAAAAAATATAAATGTATTAGAAAATATACACACAATATAAAAACTGACATTTTATCCACTGGTTCTCACTGTGGCTTCCTAGGCACTCAATGGGGCCTAGATATCCACATTGAATTCAATGTACACATAACACCCCTGCCAGAATGAAGGCCGTCCTCATCCTCAAGGGTCACCCACAGAAAATTCCAATAAAGGACTGATGTCCAACCAGCAAAAACAAAATAAAACAATCCAAGCCTGATGGTCAATAAAAAAAAGTGCAAAAAACATGAAAAATAATCCCAGCCCAATAGCAAAATTAAAAATAAAAAAACAGAAAAGCATTAAAAATAAATCCCTGCCCGATGGTACAAAAATAAACCAAAACACAAAATCAGGTAAAATAAATTTAGGCTCAATGGCTTCTTCAAACCTGATGACATCCTGGGTTGATGTCGGTGGATTCTCAAGTTGACCCGAACCCATGATACTTAATTGATTGAAGTTCAGTCTCGGGAGAGTAGTTCTTAATTTCTTCTTCTTTATTGAAAGCTATCTTCTTCCTTCAGTCAGAATGTTGCCTCGTCGTCTTTTTCTGGTCTTCTGAGACATCACAGAAGACCAGTCGCATGGTACGCAACCAATTTGATTGGTTGATGTACCATGTGGTCCCTTAACGTTTCCTGAAAATTACCTCTTAGGCAAAAGTGACGGGACCACATGGTACATAAACCAATCTGATTTATTGATGTACCATGTGATTCCTTCCCTTTATAATTTCTCACATGGGCTGATTACAGGGAAGGAATCACATGGTACAACCAATCCGATTGGTTCTTGTACCATGTAACTCCCTCACTTTTGCCCGGGAGGTCATTTTCAGACAAAAGTGAGGAGATTACATTTTACATAAACCAATCGGATTGATTGTGTACCATGTGATTGGTCTTCTGTGACGTCAGGCGTGATTGGTCTGCAGGCCTTATTTAAAGCTGCAGACCATGAAATATCCTACATGTGTGTTTTTTTTTTTTTAAATAAATCAGTTCTGTAGTATGAGAAAATACTTGTAGCATTAAAAAAAACTCAATGACATTTTTATGTATTATTATGTAACAAGCATTTTTTGTTTCTATAGCAACCATTTTCAAAGTTACATCCTCTTCCTCTTCTGAAACAGGCTCATGCACACCCCTTTTTGAACCCTGCACAAATTGTATCTAGTGACTGCCTGGTCACATGATCTTGCCCACAGAACTTTGCATCTTTGGTCCTCCTGCTGCACTGACAGCCATTTAGTGAACCCCCGAGCTGAATCTTCACTGATCAAACACAGGAGAAAGGATCTAACAGCAACTTAGCTAATTACTTAACATTGTGTTGGAGCACATACTGTATTAAAGGGAAACAACACAAAAAATGGCATCTTGGACTGTTGACAGAAGACCGGAAGAAGATGACAAGATCCTGGAGGAAGATAGAGACAGCTGTCAAGAAATCAAGAAAATTAGAAGAAATTTAAATCTACTCAGTGGAAATAATAATTATACTATGCTTCTATCAACGGAGGATCCAGGGCTTTGGGTAATTGAGGAGCCACCAACGTACATTGGATTGGAAGAAGGCCATCAGGCCTGGAATAATTTGTCCTGATCTATGTTTATTTTTGTGCCATTGGGCATGGATTCTTTTTACATGGTTTTTTTTTTTTTAATTTTGCCAAATTCTGGTATTATTTTTCAGGGATTTGTGAATCTTTAATTGCATTTGCCATTGGTATTGGATTTTTTTATTTTTTATTCTTTGATAAAATGCCTAGTGCGTGAAACGCGTTAGAGGACCGCTTTTTCTCTGACTGCCAATTTGTTTTATCACCAAGCTCCTGACTGGACCACGTTTTTCTACAAAAGGTTCTCTCTACATACCTGTGATCCAGGTAACCACCGCTTGCATTTGTTTTTTTTTTATTGTTGGGCATCGGCCCTTCATTTGTTGAATCTGCAGGTACCGCTGACGATTGAGGAGGGTGGCCTTCATCCCGACAGGGTTAAGTAATATAAAATGCATTTATTTAAGGTGTACATATCAAGGCCACCGTTGAGCCCTTGACATTAATGCTCCTGCTTCCGCATTGCAGCGGGACACACACAACGTGGGAACAGAGACCATTGTCCAATGTGTGAAAAAAATGGTGGGATAACATGTTATGGCACCCGCAATAATGTCTGCTATATCTGTATACTCCCTTAATGAAAAAAAGAACTACCCCACATTGCCTACTGTTTACTAGCCTCAGATTTTCTGAGGTTTTTTAACTGAAAGATGCTTGTCTCCAGTACTTTATGCAGACATAGCCGGGGTTATTGAACCCAGTTGACATGTTATGGTGGGGTTACCTGTGGGATATTCTATATAATCACTGACAGTTAATCCTATGGAAAAAGTGGGATATTCTGCATTAAAATGTCACATTCGCCAATCAATTGCCAATTTATTAAATAATCTCCAGAAATCTCTATAAGTCAATTTATTTCATTTACTTATGCATAAAATTGTGCTTTTTGTTGAAGTGGAAAGTTTTGTATATTTGTCAACTTTATTAGTAGTGATGTGAGAACCCAGCCTGTTTTGCTTACCTAAAGATTACTTTTTTTTGTTTGTTTTAATAAAATCAGTGAATCTTTCCAGTAAAGGCTATTTATCATGTTCATACAATGTAGTCAATAAAAACGTATTTCTGAAAAATTTTATGCAAATATTTGTCATTTTTGTACTATTTTAACCAAAGTTTTTTCTAAAATTCCTGAGAATGTTGGTACACTTTCAAGACATGATCTACAAAATATATTCCCATTAGGTAGGTGATTTTTGGAGTGATTTTTAGATTTTCACAACTTTTTTTTTGCTGTGGCGAATATGTAAAATTTTCCAAGGTTCTAAACTTCCACAAATGTTCTGTTAAGGTCTACTTATTATTGCCTAATAAAAAGGAAAAGATGGTAAATTATTCTCATGATTTCTTAAAAAAATATATTAGTGAAAAAAAGTGTTGTCTGATAGCGCTCAAATCTAAATTGTGATCTTTCAAAATAAAAGATCTTAATAAACAATACAATAAAGTGATTTTTTACAGTGATTTAAAGAAATCTTATAGTATTCAGTGACTATAAACAGAAAAATAATAAAAATAATTCATGTGAATAATTATCTTTGTACGATGCTGCTCAACCTCAATCCAGGATTTCTTTCTTAATCCTCATGATATAGCGGTGTCCAAGGTGGTTAGGGAGTGCAATTATATGAAAAAGAAGAAACATATACAAAATAGTGCAATATGTTAACAACTTCAGGTAAGGATTCCAAATCTCATTCATCCAATGAATTGAATACTCACAGATTAATCGGTGGCAACATGTATGTAAAGGTATCTTTAAAATTGCAGGTTTTTTGTTTCTTTACATCAACCCCAATGGTGTGCGGTTCAGGGAGGTGTCTTTAACGCTTACAGTGATAAGAGAAAAGAGCAGACATAGTGTAGACTGTATAAAAATGTATATCTGATTAAAATAATGCCAGATTCACTCACATGGTTCCAAAGTAAATACAGGCATACCCCGCTTTAAGGACACTCACTTTAAGTACACTCGCGAGTAAGGACATATCGCCCAATAGGCAAACAGCAGCTGGCGCATGCGCCTGTCAGCACGTCCTGAACAGCAATACCAGCTCCCTACCTGTACCGAAGCTGTGCGCATGCGGGGAGACTATAGAGCCTGTTACAAATGCGTTATTTACATCAGTTATGCACGTATATGACGATTGCAGTACAGTACATGCATCGATAAGTGGAAAAAAGGTAGTGCTTCACTTTAAGTACATTTTCGCTTTAGGCCTCGGTCCCGCTGCGCTCGTTGGCGCGGGCGGCCATGTCGCGAGTTCCCCACCAGCAGGGGAATCCTCGCGAGCCGGTCCCGGTCCCCCCTGGCGGCACAGCTGACTACACGCTGTGGCGCGTCAGCCGCTAGGAGACACAAGAGAATGGTGTTTCCTAGCGTTGACGCTTCACGTGGTGTGGCTGTGAGCCAATGGGGAGGGGAGGCTTCGGGAGGAGGAGAGGCTTCGGGGAGCGGGGAGGAGTGTGGAGTGAAAGCAGGTGAGTGCCTGTCTGTGTGTGTGTCTGAGTGCGTTCGTGCCTGTCTGTGTGTGTATGTGTGTGCCTGAGTGCGTGAGTGCCTGCCTCTGTCTGTGTGTGTGTGTGTATGAGCGCGTGTGTGTGTATGAGTGCGTGAGTGCCTGCCTGTGTGTGTGTGTGTGTGTGTATGTATGAGTGCCTGCGTGTGTGTGTGTTTAAACTTACCCTCAGCAGCTCCAGCCCGAGTCCGTGGAGGGAGGGGGGGGTAGAGTAGCGGGTCCCTCCGCTCAAGCCACGCCCCCCCTCCCTGTCAAGCCTCCCCCTCCCCCCACCTCTCACTCCCGCCCACCTCCCGCTCCCTACAGACCGCATATCGCGGTCTGTGTATCTCAGCGCCCCGCCTGTCTGCAGTGCGGGTGCGCTGACTCTGGGAGCGGGGCCTTAGCCTTACATACATGCTCCGGTCCCATTGCGTACGTTAATGCGGGGTATGCCTGTAAAGCAGTTTGATCTAAATGATCTACGCCGCCGGCGGAGGTTTCGAAGCAGTCTCCTCACCCGATACACTGGAGGGTTCCCGTCTCGCGCACTTCCGGGTTGCAGGGAAATCTTGCGGCGGTATGCGGTCAGTTGGTGATACTTTTGGTGACACTCTACACGTTTCTCCTCATCCGAGGTTTCTTCAGGAAAGGCTGTAACTTCCACAAAGGTTCTGTTAAGGTCTACTTATTATTGCCTAATAAAAAGGAAAAGATGGTGATCTTTTTTTTGGAATCTCATGATTTCTTAAAATATATATATATAAGATTTGAAAAACTTTTTGCTGTTTTAACAGTATTTGTTTCAATATATGCGACTCTGAGAGCTCCAAAGGCATATACCGAACTATTGCAGTTTTCTAATGCAGTTGGCTGAAACTCCAATTAGAGCTCATTATAAAAAGATGTGTACAGTTCTTGCTTATCTCTTTAGCTGAATGTTGTTTTTCCTGATGATTCTTTGGGGCCTATTCACAAAGCGGTGATAAAATCAGTGCATTGTCGCCCGACTTTGCATTGATGTATTGCGCACTAAAACATGAGGGCAAAATGGTTTTCACTAAGAATGAACACTATTTTTTTAAAGGGCTGTAACCATGCTGTAAAATGGCTGCAGTCATCTCTCCTGCTGACAGTAAGGCCTGGTAAGTTATGGGCATGCCAGCAGTAATTATGGAGGTTTGCCCTCACACCCTGGTGAGGTGCCCTATGTATGGATGGGAGTGGTCACAGGCTCTGACTCCACGGTTAGTGATGTCAGAGTTGTGTCAGCCCCAGAGGATACATAAGGCACAGCACTGATCAAAAGTTAGGAGAGTAGAACGAGTAGTTAGAGGAGTTCAGAGTTGATATATACGCTGCGGAATAATGAGACTGTGACCAGGGACCTGGCACAGGGTAGATATCCCTACGGGGAGAGGGAATCCCTAATCAAGGAGGAATATACCTTTCAGAGGGAAGCTGCTGGACAATCATGTGTGGCTAAATACACCCATTGTGGAAGGCAGCTAGCCATATTCAACAATAAAGATGTCCCTGTTGAAAGATACTCTCGTGTGTAAGTGTGGAGTAATTGCACAGAGAGAAGCACCACAGAGGAATTCCTCACCAGGACCATCCACAAGCTCAAGCTGGGATCCTGATGAGGTGGAGGCGCTGCACTGGATCTAGGTAGGACTCAAGTACACTACCTCAGCTGCCTGTCTGGGTTGGCAAATCCCCACACACCATCATGCGGGAGACTCAGGAGTCCTGTTGCCAACAGGTGCACCACCAGACATCACACTGTAATGGGGACTGGTTAGACCACAGGGGCCAATATGAGATTGGGTGGGTCAGGCCAGTCCAGAAAACCCGTTACAGGGCGATTTAAAAAAAAGCACTATCGGCCGACACTTTTTTTTTAATTGAAAGTGACTATAAAGCGTCAAAGCGTGAGCTTGAGCACTTGACTTGGTTCACTTTTTCTTCTGTGATCATTACCTTTTTTTAAAAAAATAATCAGTTCTATCGCACTATAAATCCAATAGCGTGGCAACTGATAGGAAAAAAGTCAGCCTGGAAGACCTGCATGGAAACGCTGCGTCTCCATGCACGGTTCTTACAGGCGATCGTACAGGCGATCGTACAGGCGATCGTTCCAAGGTTGTAAACTTCCACAAAGGTTCTGTTAAGGTCTACTTATTATTGCCTAATAAAAAGGAAAAGATGGTAAGTTATTCTCATGATTTCTTAAAAAAATATATTAGTGAAAAAAAGTGTTGTCTGATAGCGCTCAAATCTAAATTGTGATCTTTCAAAATAAAAGATCTTAATAAACAATACAATAAAGTGATTTTTACAGTGATTTAAATAAATCTTATAGTATTCAATGACTAGAAACAGAAAAATAATAAAAATAATTCATGTGAATAATTATCTTAACAGTATTTGTTTCAATATATGCGACTCTATGAGAGCTCCAAAGGCATATACCGAACTATTGCAGTTTTCTAATGCAGTTGGCCGAAACTCCAATTAGAGCTCATTATAAAAAGATGTGTACAGTACTTGCTTATCTCTTTAGCTGAATGTTGTTTTTCCTGATGATTCTTTGGGGCCTAAATCAGTTAAAATATTGATTTTGATAATAGTGTACGTCAGCAGGGGGCCTCCTGAGCTGAACCGCATTGATTTCAGCCTCGGGAAACCCCTACTTCCCGGGATACAGACCCCATTATGGGGTGCCGGTATCCCCTGTGCTTTTAAATCTCGCACGTAACATGACCGGGGGATTTAAATTCTGCTGGGGGATACCAGCACCCCATAACGGGGCATGTATCTCATGAAGTAGGGTGTCCACGAGGCTGAAATCAATGCGGTTCACCACCGAAGATCCCGTTCTCCCACACACTAGTATCAAAACCAAAATAAACCAAAAAAATAAATAATTATCGTATCCGCTATGGTAATGAAGCTGCTTTCATTTGATTTTTACTAATAGTGTGCGGGAGCAGGTGGTCTCCTGAGCTGAACCACATTGATTTCAGCCTCAGGCCCCCTGCTTCCCGAGTTACGGGCCACGGTATGGGGTGCCGATATCTCCTCCAGTATTTCAAATCCCTAGTCATGTGGCGCAGATGATTTAAAAATGGTGGGGATACCGGCACCCCATACCAGGGCCTGTAACTCGGGAAGCAGGGGGTCCCTGAGGCAGAAATGGTTCACGTCAGGAGACCCCCTGCTCCTATACACTATTGTGAAAAATTACATTAAAGCAGCTTCATTACATTTGCGTCTAGCCACTAAGGCAATGAAGGGTCTAAGGCACAATAGCAGGTTTATTGAGGGCAGAAGGGGTGAGTGAAGGTAGTACTTAGCCCAGGGTGGGTGGTTAGGCCTACCAGGAAGGTTTCCGGGAGGAGTTAACTCCTTCATTACCATAGCGATAGTAACCGCTATAGGTAATGAAAGGTTACCCCCTCTCCCCCCAACCCCACCACCCATCCGCAATCCACCCGGTAGGCCTAACCACCCGTCCTGGGACAAGTACCCCCTCACTCACCCCCTCTACCCCCAATAAACATTACAATACCTACTACCCACCAATACACAATCCATCCACCCCCTGTATCCCTAACAATCCCCCTCCCCCTTAAAACATACAGTACAGTAGGGCAAAATTATTATTATCCAGATATGGATAATAGTGCATTTGCCCATTTAAAATAAAACAACAACCAGCAACATAAAGTAAATAAAAGTTTCACTTACCCTTGCCAGCCTGCCAGGATGAAGGGCATCTTCATCCTCATCACCATCCATGTCCACCGTTGCCAGCAACAATACAATAAAAAATACAATCTAATGGCCCCCAACCCTTTAATAACCTTAGTGGTTATTAACCGCTATCGTAATTAAGGGGTTAACCCACCCTCCCCTGCTACCTACCCGGGAGGCCTAACCACCCTACCCGGGGAAACTACCCCCACCCTCCACCCCCACTACCCATTGATTGGCACAGTGTTAAAGCATGCCTATACAATATGGGCATGTATTGCTACTATAGCAATAAATGGGGAAGCTAAAATATAAAAACTTGCACAAAATAAAACACATTACAAAAACAAAATACACATTACAAATACCAAGAAAGCAATTGATTGGCACAGTAGTACATCATGCTCATATGATATGGGCATGATTTACCACTATCACAGTCAATGGTCAACCTAAAAAAAAAAATCAGCAAAAGAAAAACATTAATAAACCACAATTTAAAAAGCAAACACCAAAAAACAAAAAAAAAAAAAAACTAACAGAAATAAAAAATAGAAAACACAAAATATCATAAATAAATAAAAGCAAACAATCAAAATACATTTAAAAGAAATAAAAGCAAGCATTTGCCAAAAATGCATTGCTTGTCACTGTATGTATGAATAGCCCTAAAGGAAGACCCCCAATTGGATTACAATTAACAGATGAAGATAAAGAAGAAAATAACTAAGAAAATAACTTACTGTAACTGAGGACCTTGGCTGTTGAGGTCATTGCTTGTGTGGTTGAGAGCTTACTGAGACCCCTGGAATCGGAGTGTGAAGACATCTAAAATAAAAGGTAAGAAAAACCATTGAATGTATGAGTAACACCTCCCCCTCAACACCTCCCCCCCCAGGGAGATTTGCATATATGGAAATTATGGTGCTAACCTGCAGGCTCACATAAGTCCTGAGCCACCGCTCATAAGGAGCTTGGGGGTGCCAGGTGTGGCACCGCCACCCGTGGATATCCCAGCGTAGAAGGGATTGCTCTTCACAGGAACATATGTAGGTGTAGCAGAGTCTCCCTCCTTACCTCTGGTGAGGGGGAACTGCTGGGGTGCCCACCAGAGCTCCGTGCAATATCGGGAGTGTGCGGGTGGCCATATTGTTATTTGCGCTTTCACAGTGCGGGAGGCACGCATGCGCAGTCAGGTGTGCGGCGCCATTTTAGTTTTGGCTCCACATAAACCGCAGCGGGACTACATGTCCCAGAATCCTAGGGGGGAGCGATATCAGGTGGGTTATCCTTGCCAATTATAGGCTCGTAGCAGGAGAAGCACAGAATATCCTCTGGGATGAGGAGCCTGCGCGTCAATCGGACGGAGGGCTGCAATAGAGAAGGTGGTGTCCAGGGAGCAGTGCTTCCTGGGCTAGGCTTAGACCTTGCCCCTTTGGCCCCAGCTAGGCCCTGTGCCACCCAAGCGGAGTGTTGCAGGGAAGGCCCCAGATAGGGACTCTGCCCCATTAGCAACATAGTAGTGCTTTTGCACCGGTGACCGGATGGCAACGCGGTGCCCTGCAGCCTGGGACCAGGCAACAAGTCCTATAGACAATTGATGAGACCCTCCGGCTGCAGCTCACATGGCAAGGAGAATCCAGACCACTTTAGGAGAGAGGGGATTTGTGTTGGAGGCCACGCTACGTGGGACCTGCTCCAACCCATCGCGACAAGCAGAACCTGGGTACTGGAGTACCCAGGCAGGTACCCAACGTGCACCTACATCCACAGGGGGTAGCGCTAACTCTCATTTGGGTGGGACTTGCTGGGATAGAATACCAGGGGTATTGGTGCCACAATACCCTCAGTACTTTGGGGGACCACCACTGATGTTAGTGCATTGTATTGTATTGATGTTATTTATTGTTATCGTTATAATGTAACACAGTAAAGCAGTTATATTATACAAGGTTGTATAGTAATTATTGCGTCCTATGAGGAGTTATCCCGCTTATGCTGGGACGCTCATAGGGGAGGCGCTGCACCATGAGATATAGTACCCCAGGCTCCCCCGAAGTTGAGGCTTTGGCCTCCTGTGAGTTTCACAGGTAACAGCAGCATGCGTAATCGCCCGCGGTTTCCCATAGGCATAGGTATAAAGCAAATAACCACACACACAGTAGTAACCAGCAGGGTCCCACCAGATACACATACATAATACAGTGCAGCCACAGAATAATACAATCCCTTCCTCCTATGCCAGGGAGCAATTACACCATTAAGGGTCCAGGTTGCATCCTATCCCTTGGGCACCTTAGAACACCAAATGTCCAACAAGACAATCCCTAAATGTATGTGTGAGGGCTGTGCTACCCTCCCTTGTGTGTTTATTGGTGCACGTGGGTACCTTCCTGGTTAAACTCGGACAACCAGGGAATCCTTCTGCATATAGAAGAACTGCATACATGATCCCACGATGCATGGCCTCCAAACAATATCCCCTTCTCTCCTCACTTCTGGCAGCCACGTGGTCATTCATTCAAATCTGGGGAATCCTCCCCAGCACTCTGTCCTGCTCCGCTGGCGATTGAGCGAATAGGCAAGTCCCTGAGGTATGGCCATTCCTACAATACTACACTAGGGAAGCTTAGGGCCTAACTAGGCCTACTGGGTACTCTCTGGCGTAGTCCTAGGCAGCTGTGAGGATTGGACCTTGGTCCCGCCCCTGTGACATGTCCTGTGATGCATTGGGTGATGCCCCTCATACGTGCACTGCGCGAGCACCACAATACTCCTCCCGGTACTGGACCTAGGCTCCGCCCCCACACCGCATCCCATGACACAATGGAGAACGTCACTGTTTCCACTTCACGTCGGTGCCGCAATACCAGGGGCACTCGAGGGGTTAATGCTAACTCCCTTCATTACTCCACAGCTGGGAGACACTCCACCCCTGCCTATCAGTACACAGTCTATGTGTGATGACTCACTGCCTGAAGCCTTCCCATTGGCTCCCTGTGCTTTATATGCTCAGCCAGCCTCTAGGCATATTGGCTGAGCATAAACCTTGTTTATGTTTCTAGTGCCTGCCACTAGCATCCTGCTGCCCTGCTATTGCCTTTGCATTCTTCCTTGTTTATTTGTTACCTTTGACCTCAGCTTGTACACAGACTTCTACCTTCTCTGCCCCTGGACCTCGGCTACGCACAATGACCAATCTGACCTCTCCTACCCTGACCCAGCTACACGACTATGACTCTGCAATCCGGACGTGGTTGTGCAGTTGTTGGCAGGTGTACTCTAACATCCCCACCTCAGCCCTGCAGTCCTGTCCTGTTTGTGGTTAGCACTAACAAACATGGACCCCTCTGAGGTGGCTCGAGTTCTGCGCATGCACTCTGACATGTTTGGCCAAATGGAGAAACAGCTTGACCAGAATAGTCAGCGAATGGAGCAAATTCTACTTACAGTACAAGCTTTGACTGACCAGGCTAAAAATGCCCCTGTGGACACTGTCTCCTCAGCGGTGTCTGCTCCCACAACCGTTCCCATGAACGGAGTCTTCGAACCCTGACTCCCTGCACCAACCGCTATGGCGGTGAACCTCTTGGTAGTCGTGGGTTTCTTAACCAGTTTTCTATTCAGTTTGAATTGATATCTTCACGTTTTCTATCCCAGCTATCTAAGGTGGTCTATATCGTATCCCTGCTAGTCGATGATGCCTTGGCGTGGGCTTCACCCATCTGGGATCAAAGGCCGGACCTCCCCTGTGACATAGGCCGCTTCACCAAGGAGTTCCGCAGAGAATTCGACACGCCCAGACGCAAGGTAACCGCCGTCTCATTCCTCTTCCATATTTCCCAAGCCAGTCTTCCCGTGGCCCGGTACATAGTCGAATTTCGGACCATAGCTGCTGAAACCAGCAGGAGCGATGAGGAATTGGTGGCAGCATTCTGGCAAGGTCTCTCCGAGAACTTTAAGGACGAACTTGCTGCGCAGGTACGCCCCATGGAACTGGAGGAGCTCATTGGCCTATGCATCCAAGTGGATTTAAGATTACAGGAAAGAGGGGCCGAGAGAAATCGACACAAGCAAGGTATGCAGTCTCTCCGCAGCCACTACACAGAGGTCCTGGAATCTCTGCTTCCGGCCATGGAAGAATACCTGTGTATATTTTAAGGACTCACATATTTCAGGGTCAGGAACTTCTGGGCAGATCGAATGGTGGTGGCCGGCAGTGTTGCATGCATTCGAACGAGGGCAGGCGAATGTCCTTCATTTCTTAAAACCGAGCAACAAAACGCCACATTCCATGCAAATGTCTGAATTATTCTCACATCTTTAATTACGAGTACAGTATGTTAAAACATTTTTGAAAGTTTAACCTTACAATGTTTGCCATTATAGTCACTGAACTTTGTAATGCCTTTATCTGTCTTGCTTTGTCCTCTTTCCTGATTGGCCAACACACCCGTGGACTGAGTATTCATAAATACATACAATTCACAGTTATTGTGGCTCAGAGAGAGAATAGACAATAAACCCCTATTCTTAGCTGGAAAAAAAGGATAATTCTCATACTTTACATTGAAATATACAGCAATGTCATCCTTTATCCTTAATTACAACCCCTTCATTCCTATTTTAGATAATGTCAAATACCAAGCTCCGCTTATGAAAAAGTATTGAATTCCAAAAAGAGATTTGTAACGTTTGGCGGTAAGAGAAATGTTTATTCCAGGACAGACCTGTTAAAATAATAGAGAAGCAGCATTGAAATGATCCTAGGTCTCTGTCAGACAACTCACGGCTTCAACCTATTTTCTCTCAGTTACATCAGGAAGTATGAACTTGCAACCTTAGTCCTAGCTTCTTTAATCGCACACTGACAGGGCAAGAATAATTCACCGGTTGAACTAATCAAAGGTGAAAAGAAAGAATCAGTAAATGTCGTATCCTTTCGCCACTTTCATCAATCCGACTAACTGAATTTGAGCTAAAGCTGGGCAAATTTTCTGCAAAGGGAAATTAATATGTAGGACATCTGAGGCCTGGTGCTGCCCTGTTAAATTGGAAAGCCTGCGTTATATCGGAGGATTGTTATTGAGAGAGAGAATAGCTGGAGCTTCAGTAATCAGAAAAGAAGCTCTTTCAATGATAACACTGTGACCTAGCCACCCGGTACTATAGTAAAATACTTTTCATTTTCAATTTTAGTATCATGGCTATATTCTATTGCCCATTGCCGGCCCACCCATGATTGAATCTATTCAATTACGTCTGGAAAAAAAAATGTGATACATATTCAGGGCATGAAGACACTCGAGATACAGGGAAAGGAAGAGAAACAAAGAAATACGTATTTACCCAATAATAAGTTTCATTTGGAGAAGGTTTGAAAACAATTCTGCCTCGCGTTTGTCCCTGTCAGATCACATTATACACAAATGAGGTTTACAAAATATCAATTCAATTTCAATAAGAGAGCTTGAATCACAACACACGAGGGCTGAATTTACCAAATCATAACACTTGAGGGGACCCTGGTGGTTTCCAAATATTTTCCAGTCAGAGGTAATCAAAGGCAGGCTGCTGAATGCTATTACATTCAATTTCTCCCTTTTTGTTCACATCTTTCACTTCTAACGCTGTTTTCTATTCTTCCAAGTCACAGTGGTGATGAAGCCGTGATTGAAAAGACCGTCATTCACCACCGAGATGTCAGATTTGAACACGATGCTTAGATTTGTTGATACCAAACAGCATGTCCTGCTTAATTTATATCTGTAATTAATTGGTACAGTATGAATTGCTATGTTGTTTACTTAGAGATGCAATAAGTCTGTTATATCACAACCATGTGGGACAAGACAATATGACCAACAAACAAAATCCCAACCTCTGCTGTAATATGCGAGGCTATGCAAGTCTCCTCTAAAAAAAAACCCGCAGGTTCGCGGGATCAAACTGGAAACCACAAATTCTGGCAGATATGTGTAGCCCTGGTAAGAAATGGGGCTATAGTTCTATCCTCCTCCTGGTATAATCCCTGGTAAGGGCAGGTTGCCAGGAGTAATCATGGGTTTCCCCCACTTCAAGCACTGCCCTGAGTGGTGGAGGTAGGTCACCTGACCATGTGTCAAAGCAAGAGACACAGGGGCGGTGCCTGCTGAGATCATAAAAGAGCAGTGCAGTTCCTATTTATTGTCTGATGGAGCTGTTCTGTCAGTCTGAGAGTAGTGGTAGTGAGTTAGGAGGAGAGGAGTGATCAGCTCATGACAGAGTTGATCTAGCTGTAGTTAGTGAGGTGGACCAAATACCTCTCACCCTGCGTAGGGGGTGAGTGAAGAGCTAGCCCCACTCTGGATGCCTTCGATCCAGAGTGGTGGCATGGAACATCACAAGGGGGAACAGTTAGTGGACTGTGCATCAACTGTACCTGTCGGCTGCTGCTGCTGCTGCCCAAGAGAATAAAGAGACTGCTGCTTTTAAAGATAATCCTTGTGTGAGACTGGAATCTCTCATCCCTGTGGGGAAACTCTGTGGTAAGGATTCCACCCCGCATTCCTGGGGCTTACTATAGATGGAGGCGCTGCACCATTGAACCAGAATGAAAGCATCCACCCCAGTAACCTGTTCCTGTTATCCCCCATGTCATCGCGGGAGACTGTTGCCAGCAGGTATGCACCACACAGAGACACCTAGCACAGTACTGTACACATTACAATTCATTTATTTCATTGCAACCAAAGAAACAGAATCCATGAAATTAAAATAAAGCATTCGCGACAAGCGCTGGTGCCTGAGGCGATTGGCCGCGTTCATGCCGCGTGGAATACAGCAGAGCCCACGAAATCGGCGCCGTGATTTGATCGAATAACGGCCGCTGCAGCTGTACACACACAAGATTTTTCTGTGTTGTTTTTTTTTGCATTAATGGCAGTAATAACGTCTACTACATACTGTATGTATACAATAATTGGGTAAAAATCGCAAAAAAAACAAACAAAACATATCACTTTTTGGGAAAAGCAGAACCAAGATTTTTTTTTTTTGTTTGTTTTATTGTTTTAAGAACTAAAGCCATGTACAAAACCAAAACATGATTTATTTATTTTTTAGATCCAAAACAAGTGTCCATCCTCAGTGTCCTATAGCTAGATAACATTGGCATATCTTAGTATATATTTCTGAAAGTGTCCTATGTGTCCGTGTCTGTATGTGTCTCCCTGTGTCCCTCCCCATGTCCATAGCGGCAATCTCTTTGGACCTTGGGCCTGAGGCAGAGTGAAGGAGACACACACACACACACACACTAGGGGGGGGTGTTACATACATTAGCGGGGCTCACAGTGTTAGCAGCACATCTCCCGCTCTCTTACCTGACGGTCCCGGAGGCTCCGCCTCTTCCTCCACCTCTCCCTGTTTCCTGCGCTTTCACCCCCCCGGCACCGCTACAGTCAGCGGGGGAGTGGAGCGAGCGCCCGGGACACAGCGGGGGAGCGGCCACAACACGCTGCCTCCCGCCTCAGATCCACGTGGGAGCTGCCGGACGGGTGAAGGAGCTGCCGGATGGGTGAGGGAGCTGCCGGACGGGTGAGGGAGCTGCCGGACGGGTGACGGAGCTGTCAGACGGGTGAGGGAGCTGCCGGACGGGTGAGGGAGCGGCCGGACGGGTGAGTGAGCGGCCTTCACCTCCCCTCACCCCCCTTCACCTCCCCTCACTCACTTCCCCTCCACCCCAATGCGCCGCTACAGTCAGCGGGGGAGCGGAGCGAGCGCGCGCCCGGGACACAGCGGGGGAGCGGCCACAACACGCTGCCTCCCATCTCAGATCAACGTGGGAGCTGCCGGACGGGTGAGTGAGCGGCTGGATGGGTGAGTGAGCAGCCGGACGGGTGAGTGAGCGGCCTTCACCTCCCCTCACCTCCCCCCACCCCCCTTCACCTCCCCTCACCCCCCTTCACCTCCCCTCACCCCCTTCACCTCCCCTCACTCCACTTCCCCTCCCTTCCACATCCCCTCCACCTCCCCTCCACCCCCCCTTCACCTCCCCCCCGTCCACCTCCCCCCCTTCACCTCCCCTCCACCCCCCCTTCACCTCCCCCCACCCCCCCTTCACCTCCCCTCCACCCCCCTTCACCTACCCTCCATCCCCCTTCACCTCCCCTCCGCCCCCCCTTCACCTCCCCTCACCATCCCCCACCACCCCCCCTCACCACCCATCCTCCTCACCTCCCCTCCGCCCCCCCTTCACCTCCCCTCCGCCCCCCCTTCACCTCCCCTCACCACCCCACACCACCACCCCCCCTCACCACCCCTCCGACCTCACCTCCCCTCCTTCAGCGCCTTTCGTCCGCCCTCCCGCCTCTGCCTTTCGCCCACCCGCACTTCTGCCTTTCACCCGCCCACCGCTCACACCCCTGCGCCACACAGCCGCCGCATGCACTCAACAGACACCCGCCACACTCCCGCCCCCTCTCACCCACCCCACACACTCGACACACACCTGCCGCATCCTGCCCCTACGCAACAATATCACTGACCAGCTGTCACCCGCACTCGCCACACACCCGCCGCCTCACACCCTAGCAGGACCCCGACCCACAGCCAGCACTCACTACCCACGCGCCACCCGTACTGAACACCCACCTGCCGCCTTACACACGCTCACACCTAGCAGGACACACACCTCACATTTTCACATCACTTATGTCACCAAAATATACATTGTACTGTGATGTGTTTACAATAAACCATTTTTATACAACATCGTATTACATTTTCTTCCATCTTTCTTTTCAACATTATTATCCAACCTTTACAACAAATAGTCACCTATTGTTCCACGATTTATAAATAATACTACCTATTACGGATTTACATCCCGGGCAACGCCGGGTATATCAGCTAGTACTGTATAAAAAATAAAAAGTCAAAACCTGCTGGAAAATGCTAAAATATCTTTATCAAAACATGAATTTTTTTTAAAAATAAGGAAACCATCATGAAAACTAAAATAATATCACTAAAAAACTTAAAAATAGTTAAAGAAAAGATATGGTGACAAACACTAGGATATGGGTACTTTGCTTATTGTGTTTTGAGGTTTGGTTGTAAGGGTTTTGTATAAGGTTTTAGTAGGTACTGACTTTGCCCACCTCTACTCTGCATATCTTTTCTAATATTTTAACACATATGATTGCAATAGGAAGGAATGTTGAATATGTAGATTAACACTAGGCATACCGTGTTATTTTATTTTTTCCGTGTATTGACTGTTATGCTTCTGTCTAAAACAGATGATACACCCCGTGCTGTTATAGAACCGGGTTTATGCTTTGTTAAATTATGCTTGAACAACATCAACTACTTGGGCTGAATTTAGCACTCGAATGTTATTGGAGATTAAACCGATACTGGGAAAATTTATACTAAAATGTGTACTAAAAATAGTGCTTAATCTTTTAATTTGCAGGCCGTACCAATTTAAAGTATTGAAATTGTAGCATTTAGCCATTTTAAAAGCACATTATGCCCAAATAACTTTAAAGTATAGTATACAGACTTTGTTATATTTAATTAGTAGAGCAAACACTTGGACTTGGAATACATTGCAAAGCAGAGAATGCACAATTGAAGAATATATTTATAGGGCTCTCATAAAAAAACACTTGGTACAGTATTAATAAAAACATAAACTATGAACCTTATTTCTGAATGTATGTATTGTTCCATTTGGGACAATACAACTACTGTATTTCATTTAAAAAAAATATATATATATATATTTTAATAATTTTTACATTTATTTTTTGACTAGAAAAATGATTGTATTACACATACAAATACAGTATAGAGAGAAAACAAATGAATAAAATGGTGCTTCTACACTAAAGTTCCATATATATATATATATATATATGTAACCCATGTCCCCCCCCCCCCCCCGGTCGCAGACTGGTCCCCTAGGGTGTAGTGAGGGCTGGTTACATGTATGTGGGTGGTGCGTACCTGTGAGGAACAGGAGGGCCTGAGTCTCCCGCGGTGGTATAGGGGATAACAGGGACAGGCTTCTGGGGTATATGCCTCCATCTTCTTAGCAACAGTGCAGCGTCTCCATCTCTATAAGCCCCAGGGATATGGGGTGGAACCCTTACAGAGAATTCCCACTTCAGGGAAGAGAGATTCCAATCTCACACACAGTCTTAGATAAAAGCAGCAATGTCTTTATTCGCCATCAGCAGATTTACAGCATACAGCAACACAGGGGTACAGGCTTCTCCTCCTTCCTCCAGAAGAACACCCTCAGGATGGGCTGTCTGGAGCTCTAGTACTCCACACCTTCCACCCCAAGATATAGGACTTCAGTGTGAGGCTAACTCTCCCCTCACCCTCTTCAGGGTGAGGGGCATTGGTCCACTGCACTATTGTGCTATCAGCTCTACTCAAGGTGGCTGAGTCTTTCCTCTCCTCTCCCTGGCATGCTCCAAGCTCAGACTCTGCTTCAGCACTCTCTCTCTGGCTTCCAGCACTCCAACACTCCTCTCCCAATAGTACTAACTCACTAAATAACTAACTCCAGACTCACAGGAGCAGCCCACTAAATCGAGACAGCCCTGCCCATCATGATGTCAGCAGGCCCCTCCCCTGTGTCTCTTGCATAAGCCACAGAGTCAGGTGCCTACCTCCACCAATCCTGGCAGGGCTTGAAGCTGGGGAAAACCCATGATAGCTTCTGGCGGCCTGCCCTTAACAGGACTTACACCAGTAGGAGAAAGATATATAGCCCCCATTTCTTACCGGGGCTACACTCTCCCTCAGGTGGAATCCAATGGTCCCCACTTGGACCTAACTTTAGCAGCTCCATCCTGCAGGTGAACAAATCTGGGAAACAAAACCAGTTCATATGATTAGTGTGCATAACTCAGACCATCCACGCAGATGGTGTAATTAATGACAATAGGTACCTCCCAATATGGAGAATCTAACTAGTTATAATGTTTTGAATCAGGCTTCCGTACCTGCCTCCCATTATGGTCTGTTATAGTGACAGAATATGGCTGTACCGACCCAGACTCCAGCCGATACGCCATACAGTGCTTATAAATACATCTGCCAACACTCCAGGCCCGGGCTACCTCACTGATTTTATCCTCGTTCTGGTAACCGGCTTTACCGAACTACGTTCGCAGATACTCTTGCACAGCCTCTCTGAGCCAGCTATCTCGGTGCTCTTCTATCTCACTCATGATAGGTTCAGGCACGTAAGGGAACTTGTACCCGTGTGACTGTCTATACCTGGCCACTATGGCCCTGTCCTGCCCGGCTCAACTTGGGAAGCTTCCTATGACCCGCCCTGCTTGGCAGTACCCAAAACTCTGGTTCTACTGGCGCAATGTCATCGTACAAAATACTAGGCCCCTTAGGAAGGATGATCTTTTGTTCTATCTCTTGAAATCTGTGTTCTAGCTCATCCGCCACCTCCTGGGGAGTATAGGCACCTACTGCCCACCAATGGTCGACTATGTACCTCCTAATTAACAGGAACCTGGTACGGTCCATACCCTTGTGGTACCCAGTGAACAGTGGTGCCCACCACTTGTCACGGTGCTCGTACTCGGACACTGCACTAGAAGTACCTGTCTCTGACTCAGCTTGGGATGATACTGTACACCAGACGTGACCGCCTCAGTAGAGTGCGAGCAACTGCGTCTACCTTGTGCATTGATGTAGATGGTGGGATTCATCTTATGGACCACCTTGTTTACAGGCCCTGCCTCCGCAGTAGTGTGGGACCCTCGGGCCCTCCCTCTAAACACAGGAGAAAATGACATTGGATTAGGCACACGTATCACATTATCATATGGTACTTCCCGATCAGATCCCTCGTCACTTAGTTCCCAATCCCTCAGATCCTTGGAGTACTTGTGGTTCTTACTTAACTTATCCCCGCTAGGTCCCGGTGTCATGACTCGTGAATGGGCAGGAGCAGTGGCCGGGGTGATGGCGCTAGGGACTGGGGCTGGGGCAATGTCCGAATCAATGTCCAGCAAGCGGGTAATGCTTGCCACTGGGCACTTGCTTGCTTGCCCTTTCCGGCGTGCTTCGTGCTCCTTTGTGAACGCCGTGGCGGTCAAGGTTGGCAAGTGCAGCCGCCATGGCGGCTCCTCGGGCCGCAAAGATGGCCGCCGGCCCTCCGAGCCAGCCAGAACCGGAAGTGTCATCATCGTTGCCGCCCGCGGAATCTCCATCCACTCCGTGGTCACGCACCAGGAAGTGCGTCGAAGACCGGAAGGGGCGGTGGTGGATCATCCGGTCCGCGGACGGGTAAGTAGGCCGCGAATCTCTGCTTCTCGTTCTCTGCAGGGTCCTTCGTCGCCTGGCGGGGGTAAGGGGGTGGTGGAGTCTCCTTACCGCTCCGCTGCCGGCTGATGGTCTCTGGTTCCTCCGGAGCCGCCTCGGATCCCGTCTCCGCCGCACTGGGAGTCACCACGGCCGTGGGACTTCTACGGGCCTCAGGCCGCACCAGCGCTCGCCGTCTGTGTGTGTCCGGACTCGTCTGCTCCCTCTCTCCGGTAAGTGGACCCCCATCTTTCTTACAGCTGGGGTGGTTCGCCGGTAGGCGCATCGCCACCGATGAAACGCCATCTTCTTCCTCCGAAGACGACTTGATCAGATCCTCCGCTAGGGAGTTACCTGGGTCTTTTTCGGCCCCGTCAGTGGGTAGGGGTACGAAACGGGCCCGTTCCGGTACCTCCACTGCAGTCGCGCTCTTCTCCGCCGGAGTTTCTCTCGGCTTGATAGTCGGCTGGGCCTTGGTTCCCACCTCAGTAGTGGTGCAGGGAACTAGGGCAGCCTCGTCTGTTGTCTCCGCCACCTCCGTTAGGGTTCCCGGAGAGGCACCCCGAGGGGTCTTTAGCATGGGCCACGGTTCGTTAGGCCATAGGTAGTACGTGCCACATTGAGGGCATCGTGCCTTGGTGCTTGCGGCCGTTCCGAGTGTCCTGCAATGGACGCACAGACACCGGAGGTACTCTCGGCCCTCGATCTCCACCAACAGGAAGCCTCCTGGGAGCTGGAAAATCGTAGTGCTTAGTTCTGACATATTGCACGCAGGGGTTGAACAGTTCAATTATTCAGCTCCTTGCTCTTCGAATGCCAGATGGAAGTGAAGTTCCTCGCTCTCAATTCCTGCCCCTCCCTTCGCTGGGGAGGACGCTCCTTGTGCCCCCTCCCTCTGGTGGAAACAAGAGGAGGGGCACTCCTTCTCTCCGTGTGACGTGGCCTTGTCTGTTGGCCAGATACAGCACAGGTGGGTGGGCTTTCGGCTTTCGCGCCGCTCCTTTTGCAGGGGATCTGGGTTTGGCGCCAAACCCCTGCACATCTCCCTCCACATTTCTCTGACAGTCTCTTTGCACGCTTCACGTGCGCGATCCAGGATTGGCGTCAGTCGCCATTTTAGTTCGGCTGCTAAATGCTGGGCCATGGATGGCGCTGCGTTCGCCATTTTTAACTCTTTCATGCTCTGCGGAGCACATGTAGGGACAGCCGCCATCTTGATGAGCCCTCCAAATGTATAATTGCACTATTCTCAGTGTCTAGTGCATAGCTCGTTCCTAGACACTGACTGCTCTCACACTGCTCACTAAACGCTCTCTGCATGCTTTTTGACTGTTTGCCCACTGATATGATGTGGCATACCCCAGGCTAGGCAGAACTCTCTCTCTGTGCACCGCACTCGCTGACGGTTCCTGCAAGTACTCTGTGGTGTGTTTTATGTGGGTGCTGGCTAGTGTACCGGGCATCTCTCTAAGTACGGGTGTCTCCTACTTTTGGCCACTCATAGTGCGGGCCCTGGGCCATGGTCCCTGGACAAGTTAACAGACTAACCCCCCCAGTTGCTTCACACTATCTGCCTCAAGGGACTAGGACAGCTATAGCTCCACACCCATCTTACATCACCCTCTTAGGGCACCCAGGCGTACTGTGCGGGA